>NW_004797384.1:1431730-1439127 GCF_000002075.1 Aplysia californica | reverse complement strand
GAGAAAGAAAAAGAGATAGAGAAAAAGAAAAGAAAAGAGTGACAGAAAGAGAGAGAGAGAGAGAGAGCGAGAGCGAGAAAAAGAGAGAGAAAGAGAGAGAGAGAGAGAGGGTGAGAGGGAGAAGAGGGGGAGGGATCAGGACTGATAGGACGTGGCCTATGCTTGAGGGTATTCACTACTAATTACTATTTCTGCTATACGCTTCCCTTTAACTATTCCAGAGGGAGGCCAACGCTTCCCTGTAGAAAAAAAAATTCACGCCTTGGGCTTTTGGAATAGACTCAGGCTAATACAGTTATTGTGATTTGTATAGGGAGCTACGTTCAAAACTTAACCATTAATTTTGTTTATGTCCAAAGAGATACACAAAGAAAAGGCGGTGGGGAAGGGGGAAGGGGACGGTACAGTATCACCTAGTGTCCAAGGCGTAAGTACAACTCCACACGAAAGGATGGTGGATGCTCCTTGAAAAAGTTGATTTTGGATCAATATTTATAAAATAAGAGATGTTTACTAATTAGGGAAGTTAAGCTAAGTTTGTTTCTATGAAAAAAACGACAGAAAAATATGAAACCCTTTTATCAGTGTTGTAAATTGCAACATAAAACATGAATATAGCCAAGCCTTTGACAACATTTTGCAAATGACCATGTTTTTATATTCTTAACGATGTTATAGTGCAGTTTTCCGCCAACATGTTTATTTTTTATCCTATATGCATGGAATCTTCCGGAAACCATAACTGCATACACAGTTTCACACAGTTGAAAATTAGAAAAATCTTTTAACTAATTTGATTTACAAAGGATTCTTATGTAATCTAAGTTAAATTATTTTACAAATAATAATGGCAGAATTCCCAAAACACTAGTTGTTTGAAGTACATCTGAAGAGTATACCGTATAGAAGGTTGTAATAAACACTGCGCGCTGTACACTCTCACCAAATGTGTGGACATTTCGTCAAATAATATTTTTTGAGCCATATGGATAGATTTCATACGGTTTGTTTTCAAGATTGGGATCGGTTGCGTAACATCCATAGTAAGCAGGTTAACAGAAAAAACCCACTGCCTTAAGATTTCACGACTCACTATTACTAACTCATAACAATATTGTTAAATTGATCGATTTTATCTCCGGTTTTTTAGGTTAGAATATTAGTCTCAAGCGTTGCTTTTGCCCTGTGTCAACTGTCCAAGTCGAGCTAGGTGACATACAATCAAATCAGTCTACGCATATGCATATTCCACCTTAACAACATCTCCCTCTTTCGTCGCTTCGTGGTGGAATGCGTAGTTCAATGGTTAAACATCCGGATCTGTAATTGTAAGATTGCGGGTTCATTGACTCGAAGCTAAGCTCGGTCCAACGTTGCGTTGTTGGGAAAGTACTTTATACGAACTTTTCTCTTTTTTTGTCTTGTGAATTTCCCCATTTGGTTGAGTTTTTATCGAAGATGGTCGTTAAATCTGGAGGTCCTGCCTCTTTAATAAGCTTACTGCGGTTGCAAGGGGCGTTGAACCTGGAGAATTTCGCATTTCGCATTTCGCATTAGTGACTTTGTGTAAGTGAGAACCAGAAACGAGGCCACTTTTCCTTTATTTCGTACTCCCCAGACAATTCTTGAAAAAGCGATGTTTTAATCAGAATCGACAGTGTCCGCGACAGAAGATCTGAAATGAATAGCGGAACCAATGTTTTCCAAAGCCGTCTGGTATCCACGGCCATTAGTCTGCTCTCTGACACCGCGCGCCGCCGTATGATTGTGAGCGTGGCCCAGTCCGTTCATGTCTTTAAAATCATAGCTCATCAGCAGAGAGAGACTAGGGCAATGACAGTGATAGATGGGGGGAACCTTTAGACTGATAATTAATTTCGCTTCTTTTTTTTTATTTTACAGACAGACAATTCTTCTTGCAATACTAATGTATGTTGCTTTTTCACCCCCCCCCCCTTTTCTAAACACCACTCTCTTTCTTAGTCTGCTTCTCTCTCTCTCTCTCTCTCTCTCTCTCTCTCTCTCTCTCTCTCTCTCTCTCTCTCCCTCTCTCTGTCTTTGTCTTCGCCTCTGTCAGTCTGTCTGTCTGTCTGTCTGTCTGTCTGTCTGTCTGTCTGTCTCTCTCTCTCTCTCTCTCTCTCTCTCTCTCTCTCTCTCTCTCTCTCTCTCTCTCTCTCTCTTTCTCTCTCTCTCCTCACTGCCCCTCTCTCTCTTTATGTTGTGTAATATTTTTTGTGTGCCTCTGTCAAAACTTCATGTATGTCTTTCTTGTGATCATTCTGGAATGTGTTGTAGTTACGTGTAGACATTTCCTGCCTTTGTCCCATGTTAGTATTTTCCCTTTTGACCGACTTATTTTATAATGTTAGTATTTTCCCTTTTGACCGACTTATTTTATAATGTTAGTATTTTCCCTTTTGACCGACTTATTTTATAATGTTAGTATTTTCCCTTTTGACCGACTTATTTTATAATGTTAGTATTTTCCCTTTTGACCGACTTATTTTATAATGTTAGTATTTTCCCTTTTGACCGACTTATTTTATAATGTTAGTATTTTCCCTTTTGACCGACTTAATTTATAATGTTAGTATTTTCCCTTTTAACCGACTTATTTTATAATGTTAGTATTTTCCCTTTTGACTGACTTAATTTATAATGTTAGTGTTTTCCCTTTTGACCGACTTAATTTATAATGTTAGTATTTTCCCTTTTGACTGACTTATTTTATAATGTTAGTATTTTAAGACCCAGCAGACACGATCTAGATCAACTTTCATGTTTGACCTATGCATTAAAAAAGTGTGATTAAAATAGCAACCTGAAACCATAATGACAGTTGAAAAAAGAAATGTTTCAAAAAGTTTTTGTAAGAAAATTGTATTTTCTTCCATGGCCTTGAAACCATACCTGTAAGATCAAATAGTTACTCATTTATTTCCGTAACAAGAAAATCAAAAACTGAAGAGCGTGTGAAGCTTGAGAATGACTTAACTATTTCATTGTGAACAGTGTCCCCCCCAAAAGTGGTGAGGTTGTTTTTTTTAGATTGAGAATGGTCAAGCGAAACACTTACCTTAATTCCCAAATGGGAATCAGATAAAATAGCAAGAATTAGTGGCATGTGAGATATTATGTAAGTACATGTACAGTTTATGCAAAAAGAAAATAAAAACAGACCCGTTGTTAAAAAAAGATAATAATAATAATAATAATAATAATAGTAATAATAATAATAATAATAATAATAATAATATAATAATAATAATAATAATAATAATAATAATAATAATAATAATAATAATAATAATAATAATAATAATGTCTCTGGATACGCACAAAAACGAAATGCATACTGTTATGAAAATTGGACATATTATGATTTTGTTAGTTTATCTATTCATCTATCAACTCCTACATTCATTCATTCTTCCCTTCCTCTATCAATGTATGTACACATTCATTCATCCACAATAACATCCGCCACTACATCTATCGGTAAAGCCGACCAGCCAGCAAACTGTGCATTATTCTTTACACCCATCCCTCTATATATATCCAGCAAACCTTCCGTCCATCCGTCCATGATTCCGTCCACCAGCCCGCTTCATCCACTTCCTCCACTTCATCCACTTCATCCACAGTTAGTTGTACGTTCGAACGTTTGTCTTTAGACTCTTGTAAATAGATCTATCAGCCCGACCCTTATGTACATTATCTATTTCTCTTTCCACGTTAGTTTTAGGCACATCTACGGAAAAACTGCAAATTCAAATACATTGTATTAAATAATAAAATATTAAAATGGATTCTTACGACAAAAATGTCTGGACTACGTTGTTTTGTTTTATTGTGTGTTTACTTTTGGGGGAAAATACAACAAATAGACTTTATTAATCAGCAACCACAAAAAAGACAAGCAATGTTTTCCTCGCAAAATCTTTCAACAGTACTGTCTATTTTTGAGTCTCAATAATAACATTTATTTTCATCTTTCATTTGCAGAAGTCTATCACATTGATAACGCAATCTGGTAAGAATACGGTTGGTGCGCGTGACTTGTTGGCTACAGCTTGTGCACAAAGTTGTGATGTGACAAGCTAAATTATGTCGGTGATAGACTGCGTATTCTTAATTTTATAGTTGCGATTTACGTTCGCCAAGAAGACAGTCCAGTGGGTGGTTGGCGGGTGCTCTAGTGTGGTTTGCTCCTTCTTTCATATCAAGCATTTATCATCCTGATCTCTCCTCCTTTTTTGTGTTTGTTACTCTCTTGTAGCACCTCTAATCTTCGGCACTTATTTGACCGTATTGTGTTGCAAGTGCCGTGAAACTCTTACTAAAACTAAAAATCTAGGAGACAGTCCATGATTCTTCATGTTGACCGTAGGTTTAGGATAGTCATCAGAATCATGTGGAGAACAACACAGTTGTTCCATAATATACTCTGCCAGCGTCAGTTATTATAAGAACGGTTGTAGGCTGGATGATGGTGATGCTGATGATGATGATGATGATGAGGAGGAGGAGGAGGAGGAGGAGGAGGATGGTGATGATGTGAAAAATATATTTCCATGATTAAAAGAGATCATCCCCATTAAAGAGTGTAACCTTGAATTATTAAATGTGACACTTTTTAAACACAATAGATTTTATTTATTATATACCGCTTCATTCCATACAAGTATAAGCCTTGACTCGCTTGCATTGGCGACATAACAGTAGTGAATATTAACTCTCATACACACGGGAAACATAAGTAACTTACAAAAGAATGAAAACTACAGTTTTGCCACAGCCATGAAGAAGAATTTTTTGAACCAAACATTTACTGTACACACAAAAAAGCAGTAGTGAAAACACATTTCAACTAAGACATAAATAAATAGCGATCGGTATAGTTCTTACCAATTGGTTATCTTAGAATGACAAAGTTCTATCTCACAATTTTTTGCCCTTTTTGAGATCAGTTACCAAATTTACTATCTGCTCTATCAAAATCGTACAGTTGTTAGGAGGCGTTATCAAGATGTTCAAAAAGGTTACATTCGTAAAAGTTTGACATTTTGGAAAACTCAACATAACTTACACAAATTTCTCAAAACAAGATACTGGGCAGATAAAACTTAGTAATTCAAAGGTAGCAAATTATTGCCACAAACCATGTGTTTATATGTTTTGGAATTATGTTTTTAGATTTTTTTAACGCTGTTCTCATATTTCTGGTCGAATTAAACTTGTCACAAAGCCAAGGTTTCATCCCGACGTGAAGGTTAGGAGCATTGAACTTCCGCGTTTACTTTAACATTGTTGTGAAAAGAATGTAACAAGAATGACAGCTGCAGTTGACAGCAGGTGTGAATTTGGTTTTTGTTTCTTTTTTGGGGTGTTGGTTACAACAGTGTCCTGGTTTTAGGACACCTCTCTTCTGCACAAACCAAAAACAATAGATAATGATATGTAATTTTAGTATCAAGTGAGAAAGAACTTGTTTCCTTCTTGGAAAAACACATGTATGCGTTATGCCAAATCCCAACGCGTAAATAAACACCATCGATCAATTGATGTCGTAGTGATGAAATCTGAAATCAGGCGTTCGTCCAAATAATGAAATCGAAGATATCGGCTTTTTGGGGGGCCGATTGGCATTTTTTTTTCTTATGATCTTTTTTTTTTTTTGGCTTATCATCTTCTATGTCCATTTATAAACTCGTTTTTGTGTGCATTTTACAGAAAAAAAGAATGATTAAAGGCACAAAAATGTCAATTTTCAGTTTCCAAGGACTCACAGGCTATGGAAGTCACCAAAGTTTGACGGCCATTTTCTCGCTTATTTTATCTCTGGACGAGCGCCTGATTTCACCACATCGTGACACAAACATTTTTCCACTTGCACACTTCTTTATATTCACTTTCCAAACAACTATTGCGATTATTTATTTAAACATTATTTTTTTTTTGGGGGGGGGAGGGGGAGGGGTTAAGTATTTGACCGGCTTGACGTAGGTTACATCACCAGTGTCTTTGGTGTAGTAGTTAGGCACTTCGTCGTCGTATGCGGGAGACTCGAGCTCGATTTCTGAGTGGGGAAAATAATTCTTATCAAGTATCTAGGTCAAACAACACAGCAAACGGAGACGAATAAGCTACCAAAAGCACGTGATCTTAATTGTTAAATCAGTACTCTCAATGATAATACTATTACACTATATTCCCGTAACAGAAATGCTTCTTGGCCCTAAATATCGTTTGTATGGGATGTTCTTTTGAAAATAACGTGATCTCAAATGTTTTAGTAGTTCTCTCAGTGAAAATGACATATTTTGTTATTTCCGCACCAGAAAGACTTCTAACCACTGAATAGCAGTCCTACGTGCTAAGTATTTTTGCCCTAACAACCACAAATTATGAACTCAAGGTAATACAAAGCCGCAGGGTCACTCAAAAATAATAAATCGTAAGCGCTGACTGAACACTGAACAACAAATTAGGCTGTTAATCTTCTTAACAAAATCATCAAGAGATGAAACACTATCCAAACTACGTCATCAGGTAGATATTCATTATGTTCACCATAATCACCAAACTTTGGAGGCCATTTTCTCGCTAATTTTACCTTTGTAACCAGGCCACCCCGACCTCCTTCAATAGCAAATGTCTCGACTCCTAACTAAGATAGCCGTGCATTTTTGTCACCAAAAGATGATCAAAGTTTTTAGATGACTCCAATAATTCCAGATGCCCACACATTGACGAGCACATGATTCTATAGCGTTGTGAAACGTATGTGTAGCTAAGACAACAGCTGAAAAAGTTATAGCAGAGGGCTCTCTGGTTATAGTCTGCTGAAATGATAACTAGGCGGTGGGATAAAATGTGTCACGACGCGATGTAATGAATTGCACGTCAGTTTTTGGGATATGGAGTTATTGGTATCATTTTAAAGCGTTATGATTAGTATTGCTTTTGATTTATTTTTAAATACCCATCTATCTTGAATAGAAGTCGAGATATGTGCGATTGCAGGGGATGGAGGTCGCATTATACCAAAGGTTAAATCAGAGAGCAAACGGCCTCCAAAGTTTGGTGAATTCCAAAGTTTAATTGTCCAGAAAAATTGCAGATTTACATTGTTTTGTAATGCCTTTGATCGACGTTTTCAGTAAAATCCACGCAAGGCTGTGTCTTTAAATGGACATAAAAAGTATTGCATCCCATCCCGCGCCCCCCTCAAAAAAAGAAAGGACAATTCGGAAAAAAAAGCAAAACGGCTAGTAAAAATGCCACTTTTATTGATGTCATTATTTTGGCGAGTGCCTGATTCCACCATGATGCCACACATATTACTACTACTACTACTACTACTACTACTACTACTACTACTACTACTACTACTA
>NW_004797384.1:1430450-1431630 GCF_000002075.1 Aplysia californica | reverse complement strand
CTACTACTACTACTACTGCTACTACTACTAGTACTGCTGCTGCTGCTGCTGCTGCTGCTACTACTACTACTACAACTACTACTATTACTACTACTACTACGTATTACTGCACTATCTAATACTGATATCATGATAAAGATTGCAGTGGAGGACAGTTAGTTGCCCCTACTGTGGGTGGGATGAGCGAGAAATGCAGTCAACGACCCCTAGTTGTAGCTAAAGTGCTGTATCGCCTTCTTGCGTTCAGTTATCGATTCTGATGTCATTACAGTGGGAGTTGGTGCGAAGACGAACACAATATAGTGTTGACTGGGAAGTTATGACAAAAGGAAACGTCACCTCGATGCTTTGAAACATGAAGTCACTGATTGTGCTTTTTGAATATTGTGTATGAATGGTTCTTTTTTCCACATAATACTTATAATATGTGGTGCCTTGTGGTAAAATCAGGTGTGTTTGTCAGAATAGTGAAATAGGTAAAAAAAAATTCACCATTTTATCGCCCGTTTTGAAATTTTTATTAGTGCTTTTGCTTTGGGTTCAACACTATTTATTTCCACTTTAAAACACACATAATACTCACTTATAACTCCATCGCATAAGGAAGCAAGTTCACTGTACCTGACTTCTGTTCATCTCTTGTAAAGATATCTGCAGCTGCGCTTCGATATTCTAGAGTTATGGCCCTTTGTCTTATGTGATGTTTTTCACACCCTTGATTATGACTGCAGGTGCTGTACAATGTTAAAAGAATTACGCTCTGTACGACCTTTTCGTTCAATTCTGGTAAACACTACGCAAGACATGATATTGGTGGGACATTTTCTGAAAGCAAACAGTTCAGTCCAGACACGATTAGATTCAAACATGGACGAGATGTGTCCTCCGCGTTTTTAAAGAGCTAAGGATTGGACAGGTCAAGAGTGCAAACCTTGTTGCAACGCCAATCAAAAGCCTCCGCAATCAATAAACCTCAATGTTAAGTTCATATTGGACACGGAGAAGGATGTTAAAAGGGAGTGTCCACGTAAGTCAGTGAATTGGTTGTATAACCATAGTTCTAAGAGTAACTGTAGGCAGGAGGAGGGGAGTGTAGATAAAGATATAAAGAGAAGAAAGAGATATAGAGGAAGATAGAGAGAGATGGCGAGAGAGAGAGAGAGAGAGAGATAGAGAGAGA
>NW_004797384.1:1417589-1428753 GCF_000002075.1 Aplysia californica | reverse complement strand
CCCCCCTCCCTCCCTCTCTCTTTCTTTCTTTCTCTCTCTCCGTCTCTCTCACTCTCACTCTCACTCAATCTCTCAGACACTCTCTCTCTCTCTACCCCCCCCCTGCTCTCTCTATCTATCTATCTTTCTCAAACTCAAAAGGGTTAGTAGAGTTTGCATCCCTTTAGTTTATACGGGAAACAACGGAATTGCCTCATCGTACAATACACATGATTTACGGTGTTTGTGTCGCATGGTGTCGCGAGGAGCATTACGAAATACAAACATAATGTTATGTACAACTCACAGGGCAAGAGCATATTATATTTTATGACCTAGGGGCGTGGGCTGTCGTTACTTTAAGAATTACATATATTATACATAATATATCCTTTATTTTTTGCTCTCTCATCTTTATATAAAAAAAACGTACATCTGTGGTAGGTGTATGAAAGTGTATGTGTGTATGTGTGTGTGTGTGTGTGTGTGTGTGTGTGTGTGTGTGTGTGTGTGTGTGTGTGTGTGCGTATAAACCATATAAAAGCGTATACAGAGGCTACACACAATAATACAACATGACTTAATCTCCCATCATTCGGCAAAGACAAAACAGTCAATCGACGCATGTTTTACAAATATTGCTATTTGCTAGTACGTCTGTATCCTGAATAGTTAACATAGAGAACATTGTTCGCCCTTTAACTGTGTCTTCGATTCTACCTTTACCACACATGTGGGTTTCATTGACACATATAATTTCCTCTCTAAATGGACAGAACAAGGCTGCGTATAATGTTCGCAGCTTGCTGGCCGTTGCGGCATTTTTATCACTTTTTATGCCCACTAAAGAACATATTTTCTGAACCATGTTGATTAAATGCTTTAAAAAAAAGTAAATTTTTTGTTTTCTTGGACTCTCAAGCTAAGGAAATAACTAATCTTTGGCAGCTTTTTTCCCACTAATTTTACCCTTCAAAGCAAATTACCCCCACCACCTTCATTTGCAAATATTTCGACATGTATTCAATACAAATGAATATTTCTTTCAACAAAAGCAAGACAAAAAAACAAGCTTTAGGATGATGCCAATTATTATTATGCTACCGTCTAAGAATACCACTTTATTCTCCCTGCAATGTGTGGCCATCTTGAACACATTTTGCTTTATGTAACATTGTCCATAGGGTGTCGTGGCGGAGCGGTTAGTGCGCTTGTCTCCAAAGCGGAAAGTCAGGGTTCGAGTCTAGGTTCGGACACGAATGTTAGTCGCCCCCTCCTGCCCACCCAGCAGTAATGGGTGCCTGACTTCGAGTTGGGGAAGTAAAGGCGGCCTGGAAAGGAACTGGCCACCCTACCACAATACGCCGAAGGCCCAAGAAGTTGTCTCACTAACAAGGCAGTCGCCAATGTCCAGATCGGATGAGGGAACAACTTTACTTTTACTATTGTCCAAGACATCTACTTGTTTAACAAGACCACTTTTCTCTACCTGCAATGTGGCCGCCTCGAACAATTTCGACTACGTAGTCTTCGCTCCAGTCATGAGGTCAGAGATGACCAAGTGAGATAAGCGACCGCTGTTAATCCAGGCATGGAGTTGCCTTTTATTCCCTCTCTCGGTTCCTGTCCATGAAGTTAACAGTGCCCTTTGCAGCGCTGACTTATTCACCAAGCTACCGATGGCCGGGAATCCATAAAAATTGAATGAAGGAGCTAGCCTCCTGTCTGATCATTAAAATGTTCCCGTTGAACAGTAACTGTCCTTTCATTTTGTCTTGGCTTTTGATGCTGTATCATCAATCCCCAAAAATAACAACAGCTACAAAAAACAACGATCAACAAACGACAACGATGACAGCAACAATAACATCAGCAAGCAGCAACAGCTCCGAACATTTCGAACGGATAGGCTACCACACACACACACAATAACAACAACAACAACACTACTACTACTACTACTACTACTACTACTACTACTACTACTACTACGACTACTACTACTACTACTACTACTACTACTACTACTACTACTACAAAAACAAAAGTAACACCTTCGACAAAATCAACACAACTGCAACAATCACGTTAGACATGGAGGGGCTGCAGTGTGTTAGCCTGCGCAGCTATAGTCGTTACAAGTAGGGTGTATAATTATTATAATAAATATCCTGGAGTTTTTAAACGATCCTCCAATCCAAAGATATTATTTCTAATATACCAGATGGTGGTGGACCACGTGGATCCTTCAGAAACCTCAGATTAGTCAATCAGTAGTGGGCTCTCATATAGCACCGAGGTATCGTTCTGAGTTTCAGAGCGGGCGGTGGTGGTTCGAATCCACAATTGCCACTTTTAGAACTCAGGTCGTTTTGTGGAGTCTTCAAAGCCCTCAACCTATGTGCCTCGGTCTCGTAGGAGACGAGCGTTACATTCGGAGGTTCTACCTGCTATATAGATAAGGGCATTAAACCCATACACTTAGGTTTAAGCTATCATCATCATCCGGTGCCTTGCCGACTGGTGTGGGCGATCATGGACCTCCACTTCACTCCATTTTGCTGTTCCCAGCCATGTTGTCAGCCGGTCCGGTATATAGTCGATCTGTCTGCCTCTGCCTCTTTTTCCATCAAACTTGCCTGTTGTTGCAATATTTCCAATGCTTCTTTCCGCATTGTTTGTCCAATTAACTTTGCTTGTCACTTTCGTATATTATTCGTCATTAGCTGAACAAAATTTAGTTTATCAAGGACTTTCTTGGGAAAAAATACAGCAGCGGTTTCCTCTTGCCTTCTGCTGGATTTTTGTACGGTTTACTCCGCTTGAGCTATACACTGGCTATATTCTGTGGTGTTCACGTCCTTAGAATTCGTTCTTTTGGCTTACCCTCAACCAACAGGAGAAACAATAACAGAATGGCGGTTTTTATGTCACCACACTATGCCTGCGACTTCTTAATGAACCGATCGATACACCGCGCAATACGGGCGAAAAGATTCATTTGTCCAGCGTCAGACAAAAGGATAAAGAGTCATTAGCCATGGCCCCACATGATCAGTGCAAACATACCTTTAATTGAGACAAAACAACTTCGTAATAAAAAGTTAATTATTATCCGTTGAGTCCGTTTTATTATGGGTTTTACGCTGGTGGTAGACACAGTTATCGTGTACCTGAAGTCTTAAGTCAACCTGAAACAGCACATACAAACAAACAATAGCCTGTTAGTTTAAAAAAGTGTTTTTGCGTCTCCATCGACAAAGTTATGATCATTAAGGTTGCTCGCTTCTGACAGTGCCTATCAGAACCAACCCAGGCTAAGCGGGATACAGCATCTCGGTAGAAAGACCAAGGATACTCGCTAAATAATTATTTCTTCACCACTTGGGAATCGAACTCAAGTCTCCTGTGTGTGACAGCGAACCGACGATGATACAACTGCATTAGCAATAACAACCACGGTTCTAGACAGTTAAATTTGCAACAAATACACCACCAGAACTGAACAGAAAGTAAAATAGTAGCAGTAGCAGCAGGAGCAATAGTCGCAGCAAAAGCAGCAGTAACAACAACAGCAACAACAACAACAACAACAGCAACAACAGCAACCACAGCAACAGAAGCAATGGCAGCAACAGCAGCAAGGACAACAATTTTTCAATTTTCCAATTTTTGCATTTCAGTCACTTTTCCCACTTTTCTTCATCTTTCTCCTGTTTTTCTTTTCAGCAATTCTACAATCCCTACTTCTGTAGATCATTCTTCTGTAGATCAATACTTCTTCTATCCCCCCACCCCCCGCCCAGTAGAGGTTACGTTTTTCACCTCTCATTCAGAGGTTCGAGGCTCGAATCCCGGTAGCGACCGAAACATTTTCTTCTCTAAACTTTCTCCTTTCCCCTCCTTATCTGCTCTCTAGTAATATTCTGTCGTCTGCTTTCGTCTCCTCTTTCTGCCCCCACCCCTCACCTCCTTTGCTCCCCTCCTCTGGGCTCCTGATTCTTTCTGCAGCCTTTCTACTGCTACTCCTTGGCTCTTTCTTACTGCTGTCTTTCAGCCACACCCCTGATATTCTGTTAGGAAAGACCTACACCTAGATTCTAGTCTTCTCGAACAAGGGGGACATATCTCGGAGGTCTCGTGTGCAAGTTGCGAACGTTAAAGATCCCTTGGTGATATAAAATTAATAAGAATAAGCTTCGGCCGCCACCTGGTCAAACTTCAAAATTTCCTACCTACTGAAAAATGTTTAGTGTGTCCCATGCACTCATATGACCTCAATATGCAGTTGCGAGCGCTGTAAAAATCTTACCAAGAGAAATACACACCCCCCCCCCCCTTTCCATCTTCTATCATCAGTTCTTTCAATGCTGTGCAAAAAAGAAAAGCTAAGTAAGAATAGGTTCACATCATAATTCACGCCAGTTATGTTTCATCTTCTAAAACCAGCCAAATTTTACCACACTCAACAAAATATGTTTTAAGTCTAAATGAAAGAATGAGAATGGGCCTGCTTCGTCTAACCCAAGACTGACTGACCCACTTTCCTCTAAGCACAGGATTATTTTGCTTGCAAAAGGAGGGTTTTTTCCATCAGCAGATTTCGAGTTCCCGTTTTCTACAGAACTGTACTTGGGAAATCGTCCGAGTCTATGTAAGGTGCTTTTTCTCGGATACACACATAGGTAGCCAACCAGGCTCAGCGTTTGAAAAAAAAAAAAGATAAAAAAGAAAACAAAAGTCACCCAAAGACTTTAACAGCTAAACATTTGTCGGTGTTTGCCTGGAATATCTTAAGTAGAAAAGAATAAATGATACGTCGCCAAACGTTTTTACACAAAAAAATGTATTTCTAAAAAGAAACCCCACATATTAATATACATTTTACTTCCAGCCTTAGAAAGAAACCCACAAAAACAACAACAACAAATAATTTAAAAAAAAAAAAAAAACTAACAAAGAAAACTTGATCGAAATTCTCCAGACTACTCTGAAGACACTGGATGAACATGATTCAAAAACAAACCAGAACTCGTTTGAACTTCATGTTTCTTTGCACAATTTGTAGATAATGACAGTATCGTTTCAGCATTCCTAGAGGTGGGAGGGTCGGGGGTTTGTGGCTTAATTTGTCATGTTGTTTCATTTTCCGATTCAATACGATTAATTCTTTCGGCCGCCGTTGTAAGATTTCAGTGCGAAACGCAATCAACTACGTCATAGAAACAGTTACAAAAGGAGAAAAAAGGTCCAGCAGTGAATACAATGATGAAAGAATGTTTGGCTCAAGCGATCATGGGTCCGAAGATTCAGACATGAGTTGTCCATGACAAACGGCTGATCACTTGTGAAGTGCGATTTTATCAATCTAGATGTGTTGTGGGAGATTTATAGGGTATCTGGGTGCACTAATTAACTATAGCCTATATTTCAATCTCTCTACTGACAGATTTTATGCCCCTGGGTGTTTGCTAAATCTAGATCTGATCCAGCGAGAGATTGGAACATGGGGCGAGTTGTGAGGTAGGCGTATAGCATAGTAACAGCTGACGCTCTTTGTTTACACAATCAGCGACAGCTTCCACTATAGTCCAATTTCGTTTTGGTTGATTTGAAAAATACTGTACTTATGTACTGTGATTTTACAGTTATAGGCATCGGGTAAAGTTCAAGATTCACAGATACAGTTGCAACAGCTCGCTACCTCAGAATTACAAAGTTCTATTATATTTGACCATAAGGTCGGAAACTAAAATAATCTATCTACTCTATCAAAATCGTAAGAGTATTCGAAGTCGTTTTCAAGATATTTAAAGAATTGCATTCGAAAAAGCTTGACATGTTGTTGTGAACATCAAAATTTTTGACTGCATATTTCTCTAAACTAGGTACTGAGCAGATAGAACTTTGTTATTCTAAGATAGTGAACTGTGTAGATTAAAAATAATGTTAATATGAAACTTAAAAAAACCCTTTGCAATCTTTGATAGTAAATGATAACAAATTCAGATTATTATTACTTACCTTCATCCTTCAAATCTGTCCCCGAGCCTGGTATGCGCGGACGATATTATTAATTTCATTGTAACGCTTTGCAGTTACAACTTGAGTCCAGGCATTGCCAGTGTTTCGACAGTTTAGACTCTATCAAAGAGGCACAGATCATTCGAATTAAAGGCTGATGTAAAGATAGCCAAATAGTGTGCTCGTGATGTTTTTGAGTTATTAACCAACTTTAAAAGCGGATTTCAATGTCTGATACATTCTCATTTTGCCCATTTTGGAAAATAATAATATAGTTATTTCACCCTCAATCCAGATAGCTAGCTGAGGACACTGAATGTTGGAGCTGAGGAGCACAACCTTCACCCACATTAACATAAAGACCAACATTCATGCAGACATATGCAGGGGCAAACATTCACACTTGCACACACACACACACACACACACACACACACACACACACACACACACACACACACACACATACGCACACACACACACATTCACAAATGCAAACACACACACACACACACACACACACACACGCACGCACTTATACCTACCACACAGACACCTACATTCACACTCACACACGTGTGCTCGTACTCACACACACACACACACACACACACACACACACACACACACACACACACACACGCGCGCGCGCGCACACACACACGCATACAGTGATAGAGTGAGAGAGGGGGAGAGAGAGGGAGAGAGAGAGAGAGAGAGAGAGAGAGAGAGAGAGAGAGAGAGAGAGAGAGACAGAGAGAGAGAGAGAGAAAAAGAGAGAAATAGGGAGAGGAAGAGAGATATTGAAACCGAAACTGTGAAAGATGGAGGCACACATAATTATTTATTCATATCCTATACCAGTTATATGACGTCTTGTAGTGGTTCAATCGTCTAAATGGAGCGGAGAGATGAATCTAAGAGATCGAATCTGGATGAGATTTTTTGTTAAATTTCCAACATTAATAAAATATATAATATATAGGGTGCGGTGGCGGAGCGGTTAGTGCGCTCGTCTCCAAAGCAGAAAGTCCGGGTTCGAGCCACGATTTTTTTCGCCCCCTCCTGCCCACCCAGCAGTAATGGGTACCTGACTTCGAGTTGGGGAAGTGAAGGCGGCATGGAAAGGAACTGGCCACACTACCACAAAATGCCGATGGCCCAGGAAGTTGTTTCACTAACAAGGCAATCCCAAATGTCCGGATTGGGTGTGCGAACAACTTTACTTTTCTAAGCTATAAAAAATATGAATATTTAAGGAAAATGAAAAACAAATTTCCAAAACAATGTAACGTTTGATAAGGAGAGCGTACTTTGAATATGTCAGTATGAGTAATGCGAGCTCCGTCCTACGACAGAGCGAGTTCGGACTGATCTGGGGTGGTTGTTGGGGTTTTTTTTCTTCAATGTTTCACCATCCATCTTTCCTGTTTTAAAAAAAATTAGTGTTTTACGACGCTCGCAATTGCGCAAGGTCATATGGTCGCGGGTGGTAAGAATTAATTTTGAATTTTGCCCCGATGGCGGCCGAAGCCCACTCTTATCGATTTAGGACCACCAAGAGATCTTTCACGCGCGCAATTTGCAAACATGATATTTCGCCCTAATCTGAGAAGGCTAGGTGTTAGATCTTTCTAACCATAATATTAGGGGTGTGGCTGAAAGGCAGAAGTAAAAAGGAAACAAGGAGTAGAAGTAGAAAAGAAGAAGAAAGAGTTAGGAGCTCAGAGTTGGGGCAAAGATCTTTGGGTGGGGGTGGGAGGGAGGGGACAGAAAGGGAGACGAAAGAAGACGTAAATAGAAAGTTAGAGAACAGGAACGGAGGTGAAAGGAAAACATTTTCAGAGAAGAACATTTTCCGTCGCATTCAGGTTTCGAACCCTGAACCGACCACGAGAGCTCCCTTTTCCTAGGTTAGCTCAGACAATCGCAGCTTTTCTCTAACATGGCAAGTATCCAAAGGTATTAGGGTCGGTTCGAAGATTGCTTCATTTCATGTAGAGCATTACCATCTTTACTTTCTCCAAAACAAGGTCAAAAATACTTCGTTTGTGCCAAGTTGAGCGTTAATCATACTGTTGTTTTCCCACATTTCACAACTTTAAGAACAAACCTTGATTTAGCCCACACAAATGTTCAAAAGGCTAACATTAAAAGGCCAGACAATAGAAAATAGGCCTTTGTTATCGAACGCAAAAGACCCGAGTTTGATTCCCTGATGAGGAAAAAACTTTATCTTGTATCTCAGTTTTCTGCTTGGATGTTGTGTCCTACTCAGCCTGGGCTGGCAGTGGTAGGTATGGTTGAAGTCCACGCCCTAAATTATCTGAATTGCGTCGATTGTGGCGTCAAAAATACTTACACATTGAACATATAGAAAGAAAGGGCCTCGACAATGTATAATATACTTTTATACTTTAAAAGAATGTTTTTCAGCTATTTTTGTGGAAGTGCATAAATAACAAATAGAATATAATTTATATATTATATATAATATATGTGTATATAATATATTATAATATATATGTATACATAAATAATATACTGAACACTATTAAAACACAACACTTCGTTCGCAGATCTGAACAAGTTTATATCAAATCAATGTAGATTAAAAGTTTTTAAAAGTTTATTCAATTTCCAATAAATGTGAACTATTTTGATCACACACATAAACTGATGTTGATACATTGTCCTTCTTCTGACAGAGTACCTCCTAAAGACAAAATTGTAGATAAACACAAATCGGAACTCAATAAAGATCTCTCATCCTTAGTAAATTGTATTGCCATCATTAACATTATACAGTCTAAAACACTCATTTATATGTATTTTATAACAGTTTCAATGTTTTGTTGAGAAATTCTGTCCCACTTTCGCGGCAGTGCGATCTCCCTTTAGCTGCAGTTTCGCAAATCGGCACACACTTTGCGGTTCAGTCCATCCCATACGTACGCTGTTGGAGACATGTTGGGTACGTCACTGGCCAGTCAATGACATTCATGTTGTGATCTTCCAGAAACTGTGCTGTTTGTTAAATGGGCAGTGTAAGGGCATGAGTGTCGTGTTGTATGACTGAGAGATCCTGATTTATTCTTTGTGCTGATTCGCACCATGAAGACGGTGCAGTTGTCGCGGCTTCGTTAATTGCAGTCCTATATAAGGTGTTCTTCATATAAGTCCTCAACGTATTGGTCCGCGACTCACACTGATGAAAGAAACATTTTCATGCACTCCATGCATGCCTTGAGCAGTTACTTTTGAGGAATGAAACGATTTCGCTGATACGACAGCAGAATTTGCTTATCTTGATTAGGGCTGGTCACTCAAGACTGTCTTATTCTTTGCCCATCCCTGACATTTCAAGTGTGCAAAAATCATTGTATATGTCGATAACAATGCAAGCACTACATTTTAGCCGTATTAATGCTTCTCATGTAGATTTTCCGCCATGAACAAGGAGGAAGCGAAAGTTGCGATCAGCTTCGCTAAGTTGAGGAGTCTTGTAATAAACAAGAGGTACGGGTCATCTTCAAAGTAAAGAATTTTGTTTTCGTTTATAATATATCAACTAATGAACGTATTTTAATAAAGTATAGTTTACTGTATTGTGATGAAAAATGCTTATGGCAATAGAGAAAATGGTTTTTGAGTGTGTGGACTCATTTGTGTCTCAAACTATCGTGACAATTAGAGCATTTTTGGCATTTTTAATAACATTTTGATAACTACATTTTTTGTGGCGTTTAGTGTGTATATATATATATATATATATATATATATATATATATATATATATATATATATATATATATATGTATGTGTGTAGTGTGTGTGTGTGTGTGTGTGTGTGTGTGTGTGTGTGTGTGTGTGTGTGTGTGTGTGTGTGTGTGAGTGTGTGCGTTTAGGTATGTATTCTTTCTATGTGCATCAATTTTATGTGAATGTTTTCTGAATCATTGCCAGCCTAACGAGCTACATCTAAATATATCATACATTGTAACCATATTTGGTATGGATTTACACGAACTAATAATGTGCAGTTTGACCTACCGTCTAAATCATGTCCCTATTTGGCAAAATAATGAGCAACAAGGCTTTCGTAATACCAATAGTTTAACGGTTTAAACGTGTCACGATAGCTAATGGTATCGCATCAGGCACGGCCGAGTCGGTTTGATTAATAGCGAATTAAATGAGCACAGCCGATAGAACTCTTCCCTGTTGTGTCAAATTTGACAAGAATAGGAAACTGTGACCGGTACAAGGTTTTATTGATAAAAAAAATACCTTTGAAATTGAACCAATTCCGCCCGTAAAGGTTTAAAGAGCCGACTGCTGCATATAGTGGTTGCCGTGTTGAGATGTTTTGGAATCCTGCAGATGTGGAAACTGTCGATAGCTTTATAGATATAACGGTAACAGCTTCTGCAAATCTACACTGTCCATTACCGCAGCTCGTGCGCACGTTTTACACATCCTATTGTTCGACTCGCGATCTTGAAAAAGGGGCAAGTTTGTTCCTGAAGTTCTTAATCGAATTCTATTGAACCATACCACAACTTTGGGGCCTCATAGGAAGTAAAATTTGGCGGGTGCCGATTTAATTCCACTGAAGTCGATTGACAGTGTTTTCTAGGTCTAGACCCACACAGGCGTCAGGCCCGCCCACACCGCCACCGGCTCCCGACGTGCCAGACAACATCAGTAAATAGAAAATGACGAGAGGCAGGAGGAGGAAATTGTTGTTCTTGTTTTAGTTAAAAAGAAGGATAAAGAAAGGCACAACAGGTCAAGATGATTTTGGGTCCACCCGATACATCAAAAGCGCGAATCCCTGGGAGAGCTGCATTATCTCTATCCACAAGTCGTCCAAGACAGCGAAAAGTCCTTTGAATATTTCCGAATGAAACCAAGTCCGTTCAATGATTTGCTATCAATTTACAAGGATAGCAAATTCATATTTATAGACACAAGGCGGGAAAGGAAAAAGAATTTATAGAGACAAGGTCTGCAAAAAGTTTCCCGCCTCTCGGTGCGGGTGGATTGCCGTTTTTTATAACTTGTCTTTACTGTCCCGCCGCGCTTTTTTTGGGGGGGTACCGGAAAACAGTCCGTTCTGATCTCCCAGCTCGACGCCAGTGTGGGTCTTTCCGATATA
>NW_004797384.1:1414511-1417489 GCF_000002075.1 Aplysia californica | reverse complement strand
ATATATATATATCAATATATATATATATATCAATATATATATATATATATATACTCTGGGTTGTTGACCGTTGAAGAGACACACGGATATACATAACATATATATATGGAAATATATATATATATATATATATATATATATATATATATATATATATATATATATATATATATAAATATATAAAGCCACCCGGGCAAAATTCAAAACTACCTAGCAACTGAAAAAGTTTAATGTGTCCCGCGCGCTTATATGACCTTAATATTATGCGGTTTCGAGCGCTGCGGGCCACACCCGCCTCCCCCCCCCCCCCCTAAAAATAGAAGAGAACCCTCCTGTTTTAATCAAATAACTGTTTAAATTACTGCAGTATTGACATTTTTTATTTACTTTGCAAAATTAATTTTGGTCTAGAAAACATTATTTCCCCGTTCATAGAAAGGGTACGCAGGCTTGTATATAGCATGTATTGGAGTAGAACATCCTGGCCAGTGTACCTCGGCTTGAGGTCTTCATCAGGGTTAAAAGTGGCATGAGGTGAATAACTGACCTGTACTAAATACTCTGTAATTGGGGTGGGCTTTGAGGTTGTAGTATTAATTATTTATACTACAGTACACTCTTTTTTCTTTTTGTAATTTCTCGTGTTTTATCTCTCACTCTTTTTATCCCCCTCTTTCTCTGTCTCCCTCCCCCTCCCACCCAACTTCATCATCTCTCTCTCTCTCTCTCTTTCTCTCTTTCTCTCTCTGTCTCTCCTTCTCTCTCAGCACCCCCCCCCCTCCCCTCTTTTATTCCTGTGTCTTTCCCTGTCTCTATCTATCCGTGTCTCAACATCATCGTCGTTCCTATGAGATGTTATATTATATATTATTGTTGCATTTCTTGTTGCCGATTTAGCAGATTGGTAAGTTGTTGCTTTTTTTTTTGTCTTCGTGATTATTGTCTTTCGTTCAGCTATAAACACCATTAGGAAACAAAACTAATCTGTCTGACTCCTCATACCTTACAACTTTTCTCCCTTTTTTGAAGCTGGGCAACATTTTTAGTTGTTTTTTTTTTCTGTCCACAAAAGGGTTGGAGCACTGCTTGAATAGCAACAAGTACTTCACGTTTCTCCGCTAGAAGAGAAATTGTTCTTTTGTCCGACTTAGAAGAACTCAGCTCTCAACGTGCTAGAGAGGAGGGAAGAAAAAGTAATTGTAAAAGAAAAAGGTCAAAAAATAACTATAGGAAATGTTTTCTTTCCGTCGCGTCCCGATGAAACAAACAATGTGTGATTAATAATTGAAAATAGGTTTTACTGTAGAGCGTGGCTCGCCTGCACTGAAGTGTACTTGAGGCTGAGGGATAAAAGTGAAGAGAATTGTTGTTGGCATGCTTGTTTTTTCTTTGTTTGGTTTTTTCTTTGTTTGTTTTTTTCTTGGTTTTGTTTATTTGTTTAGTGGGCGGTGGGGTGATTTTATAGTGGGTATTTTTTTAGTTTTGTTTTTTAGGAAGGGGGGAGGGGGTGTTATTCTTAGGTATTAATGGAGTCACTAAAAAAAGTTATTTTACTACAATACCGATAAAAGTCCATTTTGTTTCATTTCCGTGGGTGTTCACTGTGGTAGACTGAACCCCCCCCCCCCTCCCAACATAACAGTGCATGTGCCAACCAACTTAGATATATTCATTATGGGTTTTGTGTGTCTTCACACCTCAAACGCAACCTTTATATTAAATTTTTCTTAAAATGCTTTGAATCTCTGCTATAACCCCCCCCCCCCCCCTTTTTTCAATAAAATAGGAGGAGGCAGAAGCACACAGTAAATTATGGGCAATAAAATTAACTTCATTATAATTAAAATTATATGTACTTTTTGGAGTGTGCGAGTGTGTTGTTGTTGTTGTTGTTGTTGTTGTTGTTATTGTGTGTGTGTGTGTGCGTGTGTGTGTGTGTGTGCGTGTGTGTGTGTGTGTGTGTGTGTGTGTGTGTGTGTGTGTGTGTGTGTGTGAATGTTTCTATGAACGAGAAAAAGAGACCGATACAAAGGAAGAGAGATGGATTGAAAGAAGAAAAAGAGGCGTTAGACGGAGTAAAGGAAAGAAAAAGAAAGTGAAAAAGAGAGAGGGGGAGAAACAGACAGACGAGAGAGAGGTGGAGAGCAAGGTAAAGATAGAAAGAGAGAGGGAGAGAGAGCGAACGAGAGATAGACAGGCAGACAGAAGAGACAGAGAGAAAGAGAGAAATGGAGACATCGAGAGAGAGAAACAGAGAGAAATAGATCGAAAGAAAGAGATGGAGAAATCGGGAAAAGAGAGGGAGAGAGAGAGAGGGAGAGAGAGAGAGAGAGAGAAAGAGAGAGAGAGATGGAGAGAACGAGAGAGAGAGAGAGAGAGAGAGAGACGGATCCTTGTACACAACATAAAAACAGAATACGAAACGGAAAAAATCCATGAAAATTTGTTCAATTTGCTCAGAAGGAGTTGCAGTAGTCTTAAAGGTTCGTAGAAAAAGATTTTACGCGACTGCCCATTCCCAAATTGATTGTCCGCTTTTTTGCTTATCCTCAAATTATTCTTGGGATTCCTCACTCTCCACGCTGAGAGGTGCCCGGCTGTCTCCAAGGAGGTACGACCATGGCATCTGAATCATGCCAGGATGATGCCATGTGGCAAGCCCTGGAAGTGGAAGATTTTCTTTCGCATCTTTACAAACTTTGATTTATTCTATTTCTCTCTGTAGTTGGCATTATTCATTCGTCGTGCCTTCCTCTGAAAATGTATTTCCATAGCTTCCACAAAGCAGTATAATTATCATAAAGAATTATATTTCCAAGTAGAGAATGCTACTCATCGGTAAAGTTAATGTTTCCCATTTAAGGAAAAAAAATGGAGGTGAAGAAACCCTGAGCACAGAGATTTAAAATACAGAACAAATATGTATGGCAGCGAGGTGAAATCAGGCATTCGTCAAAATTAGGAAAAACGAACCCCCC
>NW_004797384.1:1411570-1414394 GCF_000002075.1 Aplysia californica | reverse complement strand
CAAAAAAAAAAAAAACAAACAAGAAAAACAACAACCTAAAAACAAAACAAAACCCTTCCCCGCAAACATTTTCACGCCTGTTGGGCTAGTTTTTCAATGAAATTGTTTTCGACTCAAATGCACATCTCGAGGTGAGTTTCGGAACGTCAACACAGTCAGAGGGTGTTCATTATGTGTTTACATGGTATGTAAGAAGGAGCTAGGTTTCTCCAACGTCACAATAATCCTTGTTTAGATGGTGTACAAGTGTTTACATAGTGTGCAAGGGAATACGTTTCTCGAAAGTCAAAACTGAGGAACACAAAACTACCGTCGGCAGGCAGGTCTGCCACAAGGGATCAATCTGTCTGGCGCTCCGACATGACGCCGTGCAACTATATGGGGGAAATGCAGAAATAAAACCCGCAAAAACAAAAACAAACAAACATTGGAAAATGAATATGTAGAATCCTCAGAGCTTGGTCGCCAACGCAATCCAATTATTTCTAGGAACTGTACAGTGAATATGTATCCTGCTTTTACAGACTCCATAACTTCTAGCTAATGCAACACACATTATTTCTAGGGATAAAACTGTAAATTCGTTGTAACTTTGAAGACGCGCCAGTTGATCTGGATTTGAAGCTCATTGATTTACAGGACAATTACATATTGGAAGAGAAGCTTAGAGACAGACATTTTGTTGAATTATAAGGCTGGTTATCTGTATTGTTTGTGTAAGCAGCGTAAGCAATGTATTTTATTTAACGAAAACAATCATCTTGTTTGCCTCAGCCTGTCTCTCACTTGTTCTGCTTTATTTGGAGAATCCTTCTCTAAACCTATGTCAATTGTATCAACAATGTGCTTCGATTATGAATTATCAAGAATGAAAAATTAAAAAATACAATACCTTGGTCATTTCAAATGTCACCAGTCATTTATAAAGTAATTACTCGAAAGCTTGATGTACCGCACAAAAGTTAAGGGTGGACAACGAACAATGTGGACAGCAGACATCATCAAGTCTTGGACGGGCCTAAGTACGACAGAGTGAATGAAGGCAGCTTGCAAGCAAAACAATGGCGAGTATTACATATCCAGTGTGTTGAGCGATTATGTGCTTTCCGCGAGAGAATTTTAGGTGGTCCATCGTGAGAATCTTCATAATAAGGGGTGCCCACTAGCACAATGGGTTCGGTTCGGTTCGGATTGGGAGGAGGGAAAGGCCCAATTGACGGCGCAAAGCGACCATCGTGACACAAATCGATTTCCCCAGTCAAAAACAAAGGATTCAGGCCGCGAATCGGGCGATCGGTTTGTCGATCTGTTTGTCGATCTGTTTGTCGATCTGTTTGTCGATCTGTTTGTCGATCTGTTTGTCGATCTGTCAATGGGCGGTGGGTGTAACATGACACAGAACCACACAGGGGAAAACTTATTGTTATGAAAATACGAGTATGTCAAATCTGCACCTCTGACGAACTTAGCATAATAAAATATGAACGATAATTGATAATATGCATCTATTCATCATCATGTATTTTAACTTTTATCTGCTTTAATTTTGATCATTGCTTGAAAAAGGTTTATCTCAATTGCTCATTCAGAATGAGCTGAGCCCATAATTTGGCTCATAAATTTAAACATAGATTGAGTTTGACCCTCTTTGCGATTGAGTTAGACACCCATACCCCTAGAAACATGCAGTATTAAAATTACTCTAACCAACTTTACTTAAGCATGGCGCGTAAACTCCTCAAGAAATAAATAGTCACATAATGTAGAAGAGTGTATATATTTTTCCCTCAAAAGGCAATTAGCATTGTTGTGACACAATTTGAACGATCAAACACAAATCAGAAAATCAAACTTGGCTTTTACTTCTAACTCATTTTCCTGTACGAATTTCAGATTTAAAAAAATGGAATAGAAAAGTATGTAAGAATATTGAAGTATTACTTCTAGTTTTAAGCCCCCCGAAAAAGGGAAAAAAAAAAGAAAAAAATATTGATAACAATAAAAAGTAAGAAATAAAAACGAAAATAACACTCAAACTTAGTAATAAAGTTAGCAACGATGTTATACGGCCAGAAATCACAAGACTCCCCCCCCCCCCCCAACAAAAAATGTTACCCCATCCAAATATAAAAACCAACAAATATATATAACGCACACTTTTATTAAGAGTAGTCCAACTTCTAGGCAGCTCATCCTCACTGAGCTATTACAAGATTGACATGTCACGAAAGCTGTCCTGATAAAAATTGAATGATACACCACACGGAACTAAGGCTAAAGTGTAGAGTACAACAGACCCCCCACCCCCTCGTTCCACGGCATGTCCTATTTCTGGAGGAATTGAGTGATACCAGAGGTCAGCACGACGTAATAACTGTATATCAAAACCGTCTGTCTCACAAGTCATGCTGAGGGCAATGTAAGTTGGGAATCGACAAGGATGGACAGGGCGAGCAAGGAAGGGGGTCGGGCAGGGATGGGGGTATGTTTTTATTTCAATGAAAGAAGTTGGGTACAAAGGTTAAGTGACCGTGTTACGACGCGGCGAAATCGGGCTATCGTCCAAATAATGAAGTCGAAGAAAATCGGCGACTTTGCGCAGGTTGGTAATTTTAGACAGCATTTTTATTTTCGCATTTCTTTGTGGAACGTATTTTTTAAAAAAACGTTACATAAAGGCACAAAAATGTAAATTTTCAGTTTCTAAGGGGCTCTCAAGCTGTAGAAAATCCCAAACAGAGATAGATAGATAGATAGTAGAGAGAGAGAGAGAGAGAGAGAGAGCGAGAGAGAGAGAGAGAGAAAGAGAGAGAGAAAGAGAGAG
>NW_004797384.1:1407800-1410324 GCF_000002075.1 Aplysia californica | reverse complement strand
TCATTTTGAATCTTTGAATCTTTGAATCTCTCTCTCTCCTCATTTTATACCTCTACTTTCGCCATCTCCACCCCCTCCCGCACTCACACACACACCACTGTAAACATTGTAATATAATGTGAAAGAGCTGAAATATGGTAGTGTCAAGAAACAATATTATGATTAACGTATGATGGAAGTTACTGAGTTAATAGAAACTGACTTGAACGGCATAGAAAAAGAAACACTACAAGAGTCTATACTAGAAAACAAACTGAAAGTGAGAAGCGCAATAAACTGCTGGTCATGGCTTCCGGGAAAATTAACCTAAGACTTTTACTTTCTACACACCCACACACAATATCGACGTGCACTCGACCTGTAAATAATATGTAATAAGAACAGTACTGTATGATGGCAAAAAGTCAATTGATACCGTACCAATGACGCTGTCCCATGCAGATTAAGTCTACAATCAGATACTATGCAAAGCTGGGAAAATTTAGCACACAGCAGTTTTCCATCATTATATAATCAAACGTTCTTCATCACACTTCTCAGTTCTCAGAACACTGTTGCATCAAAATGGGGAAGTGTGTCAAATGCTAATTATAGAACTTGGTGTTTAGCTGCTGGGGTGACGGTGGATAAGGGGGGGGGAGGGGGTAGGCCTATTGTTTTTGGCCCAGACTCTGACAGCCGAGAGCCTATCGCACTTTGTTATAATTCTCCATATATATCTTCACTAGACGATTCCTCTTTTCGCCGGCTAGACTCATTTGGGCCAGGTACGTTATTAGTGGGGAGAAAGCGATGAAAAGTCACCAAACAGGAACTACAGGTGGCTAAAAATTCAATAAACAAAAAAGCGGAACTTCGTACGAGGACAAACGAACACAGCGGCTACAGCGATGACGTCAGTCCGCTGGACAAATCCATCGACTGCCCTAAGAGCAAATATAGCATCTTTTGATTGCCAAATTGCCCTCCGTGTTGCTTACAAAATCAGTAACGAGACTGTCTTGAGTCTTGTTTTGTTTTTGTTTTTGTAAAGTGTTTTACGGCGCTCGCAACTGCATACGGTCATATGAGCGCGCGGGACACACCTAATATTTTCAGTTGGAAGGAAATTTTGAATTTTGCCCGGGTGGCGGCCGAAGCCTACTCTTTTCGATTTTAGACCAACAAGGGATCTTTAACGTGCGCAACTTGCACACGGGCCCTCCGAGATTGTTCGCCCTTGTCCGAGAAGGCTAGGTGTAGGTCTCTCCTACCAGAAGATCAGGGGTGTGGCAGACAGACAGCAGTAAGGAAGAGCCAAGGAGTAGCAGTAGAAAGGCTGCAGAAAGAGTCAGGAGCCCAGAGGAGGGGAAAAAAGGAGGTGAGGGGGTGGGGGCAGGAAGTGGAAATGAAAGCAGACAACAGAACATTGCTAGAGAGCAGGAAATGAGGTGAAAGGAGGCAATTTTAGAGAAGAAAATTTTTCGGTCACTGCACGGATTCGAACCCGGGACCTTTGATTGAGAGGCCAACACCTTAACCTCTAGGCCACGAGAGCCCCCCTTGAGTCTTGAGCAGCACAGACACATAACATATTTTATCAGCAACACATGTACTTATCATTCAGCCTTCCTCTAACTATCATCAGAACATTTATTGTCAGCAAGGCACTAATCCTTTC
Source organism: Aplysia californica (assembly GCF_000002075.1). NCBI lineage: Eukaryota > Metazoa > Mollusca > Gastropoda > Aplysiida > Aplysiidae > Aplysia > Aplysia californica. The sequence goes on along the minus strand of NW_004797384.1, from coordinate 1,408,664 downwards.
CTCCCATCTCCTTCTCTACCTTCTTCTCTTTCTCTTTCCTTGAACGGTTCCTTGCAGGATTGTTTTGGCAAGTCCTGTGGATCTTGTGACATGCCTATACCATTTTAATATTCGTCTCTTCACCGCCAACTAGCAATACGAAATCGCTCACCAGTGACCGACTGCACCCAATTTGACAAGCACTGTTCTAGCTAAACGTTGACTCAACGCCAAGAGCGTCCCAGATAACATTCGTCATACCGTCATCAATAATTGTGCAAAAATTCTGACGAATCTGTTTTCGTGACATGCCTACAGCTCTGGCAATCTGGCTCCGACAAACGTCATATTTTTCGGAGAGGTGGCTTGACTATGTGTGTGCGTCAGTGTCCACCGATAAAATAATATGCTGGTGTTTTCATTTGCAGTTATTACTTGTCTGTGCGATGATAACTGTGCGTGTTAAAGAACATTTGTCTGTGTAGGCTAATAAGCTAATGAGGGCGTTATGTGTTCTTCGGTCTGCTTGAAAGGAGATAGGAAGATAAGAGTATTATGTTATGCCTCCCCGGAAGCCAAAACATGTTTCTGAGTCATATTCTGGGGCCTGCTGGGGTCAAAATAGTTGTACATCGCGCAGGGTATGCTGTATGTAGAGCGTGGGTATGCACTGTCTGAATGTTATTGTTGTTGTTATTGTTCTTGTTGTTGTTGCTGTTGTTGTAGTTGTTATTGTTGTTGTTGCTGTTGTTGTTGTTGTTGTTGTTGTTGATGTTGTTGTAGTTGTAGTTGTTGTTGTTGTTGTTGTTGTTGTTATTGTTGTTGTTGTTGTTGTTGTTGTTGTTGTTGTTGTTGTTGTTCTTCTTCTTCTTCTTCTTCTTCTTT
>NW_004797384.1:1398991-1406108 GCF_000002075.1 Aplysia californica | reverse complement strand
GTCTATCTATCTATCTCTCTACCTCTCTTGCTATCTCGGTATTTTTTAATATTTCATACAAGAACAGCGGAAAGGTGAGCGGGGTGGGGGGGGGGTAATATCAGAGGCATTGCTGTTCTCAGAGTAGGCTGCTCATCAATACTGATGAATTCTGTAAACGCAAACACAAGCCGATCACAATCTTCTTATCATTTACCCAAAATGTGAAATCGACAAGATGCCTCTCAAAAAGGCCACAATTCTTATGAGCAGTGATAGCATTTCGTTACATCCCTCCCAACACGCGAAAAAGACGTATGAAACGTCAAGTTAATAAATGGGAAATTTGTCTCAAACAGTTTTTACAAAATGTGGCACGACGTGGTGGAATTTGGCGCTCGTCAATATTTGGGCATATGGGGTTATTGGTATCATTATAAAGCCTGTTCTTTTGACTTGCTTTAGGTGAAAAAAATATCCTTCTATGTTGAATAGAAGTCGAGATATTTGCGATTGAGGGAGGTGAGGGTCGCCTGGTTTCAGAGGTAAAATTTGAGAGAAAATGGCCGTCAAAGTTTTCGTAACTTATATACCTTGAGAGGCCTTGAAACCTAAAAATTTACTTTTTGTGTTTTTAATCAATGTTTTTCATCAAAATCCAAACTGAAATATGTTTTTAAATGAACGTAAAAGGTGATGAGTCAATAAAAGAAAATTAGTTCAAAAGTGCTAGAAGGCCAGAAAAACGCCAGTTCTTTGATTTCAATATGTTGACGAGCACCTGATGTCACCACGACGCCTCACAAATACGATTCATCGGAAAACACTTTTACTTTTAAAAAAGAAACAACACAATACCTCAGGTTTCTTATCTCTTCCGCTTACACTGGTGGGCGTCGCGCTGATCTTCATCTTTTTTTTGCAGACCTATAACCAAATACTAGGAAGATAACACGAAGGGTACCCTCCCTATTCTCTTATCCGCTGGCCGAGTTAGTTCGCGAAGTCGTCTGCGTCATTAAAAGATTTTGCTATAACGTCTGGTGTTGAACGTCAGGAACGCTGGCTGCTCGCGACGCACTTTCATATGGTTGCCAACATAGCTTGACAGTTCGTCACCAAGAATTACAACGTTCTATCATTATATCTGCTTAGAACCTAGTTTTGAGAAATGAAACGTTCACAATCTTGAGTTTCACATCACTTAAATCTTTTTCGAATGCAATTCTTTGAATATCTCGACAAAGGACGACGAGTAATTTTACGATTTTAACAGAGCAGGTAGAATATTGGGAACATTACCTAATTGTTTTAGTAACGAAAAAAGTCAAAAAATGGCTGATAGAACTTTGTAATACTGATGTAGCGATTTCCTGCTTGAGGATATTGTTGTAAGACTGGTGTTGTTCAGTTCAGACAGTGTTTCTGAAGGCGACATTTCCAATAGTGTCTCTCCCTTTTAGATTTAGCTTTAGTAAGGTTTTACGGCGCTCGCAACTGCATAAGGTTATATGAGCTCCAAGGGGTGGACGTCAACAGAGAATCTATGACCATAGATTGTTTACAGAGAGACAACGGGAAACGTTTTGAAAAGATTTTATATCATTTCTACATGACTTTTTGTTTGGTGTCTTGTTGGGTTTTTTTTTAACGTTACTTTGTCATTTTGTCCCCTTTTAAAGTTTGCAATGTACTGGCTTTGACGTTCAACATATGGATTCAATTCCTCTTTAGAAATCATATAAAAAGGGCGCTTCCCTTTCTATGTTGAGATTTATCACAAACAGTCCAGGCTAAAAGTCGAGGTAAAAACCTCAATCTGTGTTAATGGTGATGTAAAGCTTGCCCATCAATATCTCCCCCCCCCCCTTCCTCCCACCACCCTCCCCCCTTCACTCCCTTCTTTCAGGGTACGTGAGCTCGTAATTAAAACTATAAATTGCTAAGAATGAGACTCAAGAGAGGGAACAAATGAGTGGTGAAACTGCGCATCTATTCTGACATTGGCAATAATGTTTATGCTCTGACCTTGAGAAACTGCCAATAGTCCTGAAAACTCTAGAGTCGTAGCGATTAATGATTGCGGCTGATTAGATTCTCCGGGGAATTGTGAGAATAACAGCCGCGAATGACAAGGTCAGATCAGATAGTCTTACATAGGACACATGCGCTAAAGACATATGAGGACGCTTGAAAACCCCCTTCGCCTCCCGCCCTTTTACATACACACATGCACACACACACACACACACACACACACACACACACACACACACACACACACACACACACACAAACCGAAACAAATGTAAATATCAAACAGCGGACTAACAAACTGACAAGAACAAAGATAGACACATAAATAAAACGACAAAACACAACAATTAATCCCTGCATTCATATTATTATACGCCTTTTCACAACTGGGCTTTAGAGCTTTCAATATAAGTTACGTCATCACCGGGAACATACGTGCTGCAACACGGTGGAATCAGGCGCTCAAAAATGTTGGACGTAAAATAGGATATTGGTATAATCTTAAAGCTTATTCATTTTTGTCGTATTTTCTAGGGAAAGAATGTATCCATCTTCATTAGAAGTCTAGTTATTTGCGATTAAAGTATGTGGGGGTCACGAGATAACAGCGATAAAATATAAAATTGCAAAAATACCATCTGGTGGAAGGGGGGGGGAGGGGGGTACACCCAAAGGCTATCTCGTTTAATAAAGGGTCAAATTTTTACCAAATTTCACACATGTATAGTCAGGAGTCTTAACATTTGCAATCAACTTTGAGAAAAAAGTTTCGTTTTCATGGATGGGCGCCTATATTGGATTTTGTTTGCATGTCTTACGTAATGAATACCGCACTTATTTCTTATGGAAATAGACTGTTGTTTTTTGCACACATGATAGCAAACAATACATCTACAAATACGTGTATTGAATTTTTCCTAAATGAATTAAAACATATTTAATGAATTTTTTTACCTGAACTAGTATTCAAGTTTGCAAAAAAAAATCCGGGAAAATTCACATTCCAGACACCACCAACAAAAATCGATTCCATATATCAAACATTCATAACACAATTTTTTAATATTATATCTTCTCTTCATTCTGTAAAAATTTCATGAAGGTTAGATAAAAAAGTGTGGAGTTGTTCTAAAAAGTCTTTGGAAAACGCCGTATTGTGAAAACGGACGATAAAAAAAATAAAAGATTGAATTTAAGAGGAAATGATTGTGACTAACATGCCCAATATGGGAAGAAATAAGTCTTTAGGGGGTTCCTAAGCGATGAAATAGTTATAGGTGATTCTGAAAAAGCTAAGAATGATGATTTTGAGCCGAATCGGGTCTTTCGGGGCGCCCCCCCCCCCTTTCAAGACAAATATTAATCACTTAGCGCAGTCGCTGATCCCAATTTAATTTTCTCTAGTAGATTCTGAGATATGGTCAGATCGCAGGAGGCCAACATTATTTGACACAACCACCCGCCAATTTGTTTCTTTAAAAAAACACACAAAAAAACAACAACAACTGCGGAGCCATAATCTCTCTACCTATTCATGAACTGTTCATTTCCAGTGTATTTGAGTTTTATAACATTTTCTTTCTCCTTTTCCTTTCACATTGATCTACATTAGTGATTGCCAGTAAAGGCGACGCCGTTCATGTGTGGGCGTTTGAGATGACGAGGAAAGTGACAGGTGTTCGTTAATACCGGGCTTGTAAATTAGGTATTTACAAATGCAGGTGAACTTAATTTTAGTCTCATGAAGGTGGCAACATTGGGCGCTCACTATACATGTACATAGGTTAACTTGATGAATCAGGCGGCCGCAGTCCAAGAACTAGTGTAGAGCAACATGTTTATTCAAAATATCAGATATTTTGACTTCTCCTAGCATATTGCTTTCTTTTTTTCAAATTTGTGATTTTCTTTGTAAAACAGTGCAGGGTTGGAGTGGGTCTCGAGTTTAAACAGCCTCCTAGATACAGCACGGTGTCATTTCAAACAGACGAAGTCTGTGTCTAGAGAGTTTATTGGACTCGATAAACTTGAAATGGTACTTGGAGGCGACGTTTAGAGGACTGCTAGTACTTCTTCACTGTCATGACTATGTCTCAGATCCAGACTACGAAAGAAGTCCACTTTAGTAGGTCCGCTTTCTCCTGCATTCATCACTTCACAACTCTCACCCTGTGTTAAGCAAGTCTAGACGTAGAAAAATGAACTGACAAAGTAAGATGATAAAAAGAATAATCCAGACGTACCAAAATGAACCGACAAAGTGCGAAAGAGAAAAAAAAAACTAATGAGGGTGGGTTAAGGAGAGGCAAGGTGGGAGAGAGAATGGTGGGCATGGGGTTGTGGATGGGTGGGTGGGTTGAAGGATGGGGTAGGGTGAGGATGGGTGGGTGGGTTGAAGGATGGGGTAGGGTGAGGATAGGTGGGTGGAAGAGCGTGACTAATAACGGGTGATGGAAAGAGAGAGAGGGAGAGAAAGAAAAGAGTGAGAGATATTGAGAGAGAGATAATGAAAGGGAAGAAGGGAATGAAATAGTAAATGACAGCAAATGACGTAGGGAGGAAATATCTGGAAAAGGAAGAAAGCGAGAGAGAGGGAAACAGAAAGATGGACATACAGACAAACAGATAAATTATAGTCTGAGTGAGAAAAAGATACAGAAAAAAGGTGGTGGATAATGAGAGTGTGGGCGGCGAGAGAGAATGAGAGAGAGTGTGTGTGTGTGTGTGTGTGTGTGTGAGAGAGAGAGAGAGAGAGAGAGAGAGAGAGAGAGAGAGAGAGAGAGAGAGAAAGAGAGAGAGGCAGATAAACAGGCAGACAAACAGACACATTATGTAATAGGGAGACAAATGGATACTTCTAAGGACAAGCGAGCTAACTCAGGTTTCGCGGGTTTCCAGAAATCTTGACCCACACCAAAAGTGGGCATTGCCCTATCTATAGAAGTTTGGTTTCATTGGTGTTTATATTTGTTCGCTTGTAGAGAAAACTCTTCTTGTCTTTAAAAGAAACTGAACAAGGGGCAAAAGCTTTACGAGGTCTTAGCTGTGACATCACGAGTGTCACACTTCAGGGGGGCGCCGCCTTTCCGGTGAGGAATAAAAAGCCCGTCGGTGCACAGCAAAACGTTTCAATCATTGATTAATGACGAGCTGCGAAATCTTTTGATGTTGATTTCTTTTTCATGTGATTTGCCTATCGCTAAAATGTACTCTTAGGAATTTTTTGATTGATTACCTTTAAATGAGCTAGATAATCTCCAAATAATGTAAATAGGGCCTATACTATAGGTGATACTATATGGGTCAGTAATTTTTTTTAAAATGAATGAGAGGTACCTTATGATTACTTGTTAAAACAAAAAACATAATTTTATTGAAAAGTTTTGCTCTGTGTCGCTAAAAAAGCGTGTCTAGATTTAGCACCTCTGACCACATAAAGGCGCTCGTATCGGCCCTCTGGAATCAGGAATGGGACTGAGAAGCTACTAGAAGCTCCAGCTGCAACTCTAGCATACCTTTAAGGCTGGCTGAACTGAAAAGAACCACTGTCTTTGTTGCTGGGATGAGAGAATATAAAGAAGTCAACCAGGCGTAACTACTCACCAATAAGACCGGCCTAATATTATGTCACATTTGCGGAACCGATGCCAAATAGGTGCAACAGTAGCAGCAGGGGTTCAAGGAAGATGGGGTGTCGTGTAGCCGAACACCATTGCCAATCATCGCCAATAGTACAAAACATTGTGAACGTTTAAGATAAACCGGCTACTTATCTAAGTGTTGCATTTTAAAATGTTGTCAGTATATCATTATTTAATTCTCTGCCCGATATTAAACAACTCAATGAGTGTGGGTACAGGATCCATACAATGAGTGATTTACAGTATCCCAGCCTACAATTAATAGCTCATATTTTAGACAATAACCAATTATTATATTTAATAATTAACCTAGTCTGTTAAACCCTCTTCATAGACAACATGACATAAAAGCAATCCATTTTTAAAGCCTGAAATTGTCCCTTTTCTTAACAAACTTAATTACTCAGTTTGTCTGCCACCGCCCCTCCCCCTTCCTCCAGGGAAAAACAAACAATACCTCATAGTATAACTCTCTGTTCATTTGTAGTCCACGTTTAAGTCATTTTCCCCACAATCGGTCAGCAGGTACAGCATTGTTAATGCGTGTTAGTCTTTTTACTTTTAATAAGAGTTTTACGGCACTTGCAACACAATTAGGATGCTTGTAAGTCATATGGAAAAAAAAGCAAAAAAGAAAAGGAAACTTAAAATAAAACTGAACTGAGCTTCAAACTCTATGAAGACCTAGGCATTGCGAGTTACGAGCAGCATGACAGCGCTGTTTCTAATCCTCACAAAAATTGCCACAAAGGGAACTGTGAGGGCCCGCACAGCCTTAGTTTACGTGGGGGACGTCACAGCTGCGACCTCAAGTGCTATTATAACATCCTTGGATTTTCTCCCCCAAAAATTTTCGGGAAAGCCCCCTTGTGCTTAAAAGTGACCAAGTATAACGAGAAAGAAGGCGGGGGGGGGGCAGAAAGGAGAGATTATAGAGAAAGAAAGAGAGAGAGAGAGAGAGAGAGAGAGAGAGAGAGAGAGAGAGAGAGAGAGAGAGAGAGAGAGAGAGAGTAAATGCTCATGGACACACTATTTGGGTGACAGGGAGAGATCAGTGTAACTGATTTTTTCATTGTTGTTTTGTGTATCATTGAAAATGAACCCTATGAGCGCATGACTGTATTGATGCTGAATAGTTACAATATTATGTGAGGCAGCGTGGTGGAATCAGGCTCTCGTCAAAATAATGCATTTTTCCACATGTTTGTGAATTTTTTTCAAATTTTTGTTATTTGGCTCAACATCTTTCATGCCCATCAAAGAACTCATTTCTGTATGGAATTTTCAGAAAAACGTTGATTAAAGGCACAAAAATGTATATTTTCAGTTACCACGGACTCTTAAGCTAAGGAAATAACTAATCTTTGGTGACCATTTTCTCACCAATCTTACCTCTGAAAACAGGCGACCCCCACCCCCTTCATTCGCAAATATCTCGACTTGTATTCAAGATAAATGGA
>NW_004797384.1:1386812-1398651 GCF_000002075.1 Aplysia californica | reverse complement strand
GGGGTGGAGGGAGAAGAGAAGGGTGGGGGAGTCTGATAGATAGACAACGAGACGGATAGTTGAATGATTTTAAGTCTCTAGACCTGAAGACGAGATGTCTATACAAAAGGCCGAAGACGCGCATATGGCTGTAACACTAATTGCAATCTTTCCCAAAAAAGGAACTAAGCACTCCATAAATTTTTAATATGGAGCCGGAAAAGGCCACGCTAGTATACACTTTCTAAGAATATGGCCAAAAAGTATTTAGACCAATAGATATTTTTCAAATTGCGACAGATTTGAAAACGAAAACAGCTCTCCAAACCCCAACCAAGATTTTATTAGAATAAATATGTGCCTCAAAAGGATTTAGATCTAATACCTAACAAATTGTCACGTATTTTGTAAAGAAATTATCTCCATTTCCTGCTTCTCATCCCCTCCCACCCTCACCCCACCCCCTTCAATAGCTTGCTCGACCAATACTATTATGTACCTGAACATTGTTTGCTTTAGGTTTGGAGGCATCCCTTTGACACTCCCAATAAACGTGAACAGTCTAAACTTACGTAACAGAATGCAGAAGACGTTGGTATTTTAGTTTTCATGATTAGGTTGGGTTTGTTTGTTGTTGTTTTTTTGCTTGTTTTTTTTTTGGGGGGGGGGGTGTCTTTCGAAAAAGTAAATGATAGCAATTTTCATCAAGCTGTTCAACTCTTCTAAGCCAAGAAACAAACACTTGCAGCATAGAGAAACATGGGTTTAATTTTTTCTTTTTAATCAGTGTACGAACATTAGGTACATTTTCTTACTCCTTTCAAAATTAAAAATTTTAATTTAAATAAAACAGACCAAAATAATATTTTCTTAGTATTTGCAACCGTTATTGATACTTTAAAAAAACAACAACTAAGGGCTTGGTACATACCTAGCCCTAGAAATACTACGTTTAATTGCTACATTTATTCAAAACCCTTTCTACTATTAAGCTCAACACGGAAGAATGCAGATTCTATTTCGTTATGGATATTGGATAAATATTATGATGTCCCTAATTACATCTTTATCCACACTTCTCAAATCACTTGCTCCCGACGAGTACCTCGCTTTTTGGGTCTTGGGTTGCCTGCTGTTTTGCAGACGTGTTTTGTTATATTTCTCTACTGTAACATTACAAAATTATATATGCTCAGAAAAATCTACCTAAATTTGAGTAAATTGACGGTAAACTCAAAACGGCCAAAATGTCAGATAGAACTTTATAATTCGAAGGTTGCGTATAATTATAATCTAACTGAGCGACAAAGAAAGGTTCCCCTTTTCATTATTTCAAGCTCTGTGGATACCCTTAACAGCGTAGGTTTCAGAAAAAATTATTCGTCTGCGTCTCTGAGGAATATCAACCGAGATAGCAATTTCTGAAAGACGAAAGGTAATTATTGGGATATATTCGAGTGGAATGGACTCGGTGCCCTCTTAAAATCTCCGCTTCCAATCCCTTAGGTACACAGACGGTTTTTTATTTCCAGAAAACAAAAGAAAACCACCTAAAAAATAAATATTAACTGAACCTAGAAGAAAAACAAGAACAACAAAACTCCTCAAAACAAAAACAAAGAAAAAAAACGAACTTGGGGAGCAAGCCTCTAATCTCGAGAGTGGACTTCAATTGAATCGGGCCAATTTTCAGCAGCATTCACGGCTTAGTGTACACAGACTGTGGGTCCGAGGAGAAACAATCGCGCTAATTTTCTTTGCCTATTCTGAATTGTGGGCCGTACGTAGAGCTAACCCCGACTTGAGAGTACAGTCAAAAGATTAAAGTAACCAGAGTAAAATCGAATGCGCTTTTTATAGATTACAAGTAACTAACGTCTCTTTATATGTGTTTCTTTTTATGGTAATCTCACTTTTCTTATTGTAAATGTTTTTACACTTTCATCAACACAATTTAGATAATTAGTAGGAGGTAAGATTCTGACCCTGCCTGTTAGGATCATTCCGGCCTGAGAGGGATACAGCATCCTAGCAGAAAGACAGAGACACTTGATAAAAAGTTCTCTCTACTCGGGAATCGAACTTTGGTCTGTTGCATGCGACAGCAAAGCACATTTACACCAAAGACACAAATGAATGCTGCAAGTAGGAATAAAGGGCTGTGTCTGGAAGAGATGCTTAGCCGGGCACAGCAAAAGAATTTTAACAATTGGGCTATCTTGAAAGAATCGAAGGTTACATTGATACTATACGACAATACATTAATTGCCCTAGAAAAAGACAAAATGATACATTTTGATATTTTTCTAACACGCCCCCCCCCCCTCAACCCCCAAACAGTTTAGTTTTAGTAAAGAGTTTTACGGTACTTGCAACACAATAAGGTCATATAAGTGCCGAAGATTAGAGGTGTTACAAGAGAGTAACAACAAACGTAAAAAAGAAGGAGGAGAGATAAGGACGGTAGCTGTTTAAGCATTATACAAAAAAAAACCTCCCTAAACCAGTGTTTCCCATTTCGAACTGCCACAGGAACTCTTCAGCAAAACTTTGAGCCATAAAACTACTGGCACCCATCGGTTGGATTTGTGTATTTTCATCCCGGTGAAAATGGAATTAAAGTGAAATCCTTTTTTTTTTTTGGGGGGGGGAGGGGTGTTATACTGTTATCCTACTAATATTTACTAGACTATCAAGCATGTGACCGCGGTTCGAATACCCGAAAAAGAGGAGATGGAAGGTCTGAGTTCGTTTAAAAAGTTGTCTTGCTACTTGATTGGGTCTCACCGCAGATGGGTGTCGAATTCGGAGAGCCCTCCTCTGAGTCCAGCCTACTGCGTTTAAAGTAGCGCCAAATCAATACCATACCCCACGATGAACAAGAAACTAGCAAGAAAAAGTCCCAGCAATATTTTTCATCAACTTGGCGCTCTGTTGACTTTTCGCTTGAGTCCTGAAATGAGAGTTTGATGTCCTGAATCGGGGTTATTATTTTCGGTAACACCGCAGCTTACTGCAGTAGTTAATCAAAATCAGCTCTGGTAGGTGGTTTTGTGCCAATGAAAGCTGCAAACTCATGCGTTTCGATTTTAGGGTTATATTTTTTTGTTGCTTTTTTTGTTTTATTTCTTTGGTTGTTGTTTTTTTTCAACATTATTAATTCCACTGACATTTTCTTAGTGCAAATTTTAATATTTATGTCCTCAAGAACTAAAGCACAGCTTTGCGCTGAAGGTCAATCGGATTACAGCATAATCTGCTGTTAGATTATCTCGGCTATTTGTTTTCGTATTTTGCCCATACGTCTTTGCTCCCTCATACTGGAGGGTTTTTAAAAAACAGTGCATCCAGTTGTGTAAATGTTCTGGAGGAACCCAAACCCCGCACATGTTTGCCACTCAACTGCCGTTCTCTCTGAACGTATTCAGGCCACTTTTTCCGCCTTATTTATCGATACGTCGACACCACACCAAGGCAGAAAAGTGTGCCTTATTTTTAAACAATGAGGTGGAATCTTAGTTTCACTTTTAGTAAGAGCCTGTGCAACACAATAAAGTTATACATGTGCCGACGATTTGGATGGTTACAAGAGAGAAACAAACAGAAAGCGGAGGAGAAATGAGGACGATGGATGTTTGATAATATGACAGAAGGAGCAAATCATACCAGAACACTCGCCAACTTTCCGAGAGGTAGAATTAATAAGTCAGTATCGTTTAAAATTGGATATACTGTCTTTTAAGATAAAACTACAGCATACTACTAGGTGGCTGCCTCTAACAGCTGTTGGGGAACACACAGAAGTACAGTGGCTTACTTTAAATATACCCACAAACGCCTTAGCATCCCTCCCCACCGGACGTCCTCACCCTCTCTTCCCCACACACTCTCTCCAAATCTGCACACAGTAAAGTCACACTTCAGGATATTCAAGAATGTCAGGGCATAGTGGAATCAGGCGATCGTCATCTTTTGGGGGAATGCGGAGTTACTGGTATAATCATAAAACCAGATCATTTGCCATGCTTTTCATTAAAGAATACCCATCTAGATCTATCCTAGCTATTCGTCTTCTTCGCATTCGTTAAATTTGACGAGCGCCCAATTTCACCACAACGCCGTACATAAAAATGTCTTACCTCACTCTCTTCCAGACAGCGTCTAAGTGTAGTCTCATGTACCACAGAGCGTCTAAAGCACCATGCACACACTAGGGAGACTTTCACTCTTCGCGCGTCTGGAAGCGTGACGTTACTTGATGGGGAAATAAGACAAACGGGTGAAAATTGCGTCATTTGCATACTCGCAGCCTTTTAACAGGTTGAAGTTTTCCTAATTTGTATGGGGCCTAAGGGAAGAAGAAAGAACGACAGAAAACAGAGTTGACAGAAGATGGAATTCAGTTGTTCCTTTGTCGTTGTAATTATCTATATTGTAGCATTTCTGGATCAGATCAATGTTCTCAAGATTGTTTTCACGACTGGTCTACAAACTTAAAACAACTAAACTCCTGCTACAATATTTAATAGTAAATTTATACAAAGAATACTTCGTAATCAATAAATGATGTAATTTGTTTGCTCAGCTTCTTATTAAAAAACAAAACGAAATGAAAACAAAACAAAACGAATAATGCATTGTACTTTTAAAAGCGACTTTAGAACTTTCTTCGAAGGCTTGCTTCCCCGTCTCTATTGTCCTAATGAACAAACAGCTCCTGCCTCTTAGAGGCTTTTATTCGAATGTCCTATTTTATCAGCTTGCGTTGTTGCAACAACTTTCTAACGCCAATAAAAGGCCTTCTGACACAGAACAAGTGAGTCTCACTGACTCTCATTTTAGAAGCTTTCAGTTTGTGCTCCATACACGCAAAACTGGAATAGACTCTAAGTAACGATTAAGGAAGCAAAAGTCACTAGAATAAAATAAGTCATAGTAAACGTGTTTTTTGTATGAGTTATAGTGTGTGTATGTGTGTTTTGTTTCAATGTACACTTAAGATTGCAAGCCAGTGAACGACATCCCAACGCTCACATGTTTACGTGTCTGAGTGTGTGTATGTGTGCATGTGTGTGTGTGTGTGTGTGTATGTGTGCGGGGGTTTGTGTGTGTGTGTGTGTGTGTGTCTGTGTGTTTGTGTGTATGAAAGAAAGAGACAATAAGAGATAGAAAGTGAGAGAAAAAAAGAGAGAGATTTAGAGAGAGAGATAGAAAGTTAGAGAGAGAGAGAGAGAGAGAGAGAGAGAACGAGAGAGATACTTGGAGAGAGAAAGAGAGAGAGAAAGAAAGAGAGAGAGGAGGGGGGAGGGGGGGAGTGTGTGTGTGTGTGTGTGTGTGTGTGTGTGTGTGTGTGTGTGTGTGTGAGTGTGTGTGTGTGTGTGTGAGAGAGAGAGAGAGGAGAGAGAGAGAGAGATGAGCAATTTGGCAGATGTGGAAAGGAGTAGGGGGAGGCGGGAAATAAAGGTTGTGTGTGCGTATGTCTGTTCCGATGTGATTGTTTTATTGGTTGCTAGAGGATCGCATTCCCGTCCCGGCATATTATATAAAAAGCGCTAGTCCCCGAGGTTAAACGCTATGGTAATGCCTTTCGCCGGGAGATTCCAAGAAGAAACCCGAAGAAATCTTGATTGAATTGGGCCTTTATTATTAAGTTTAGCGGGCAGGATATCAGTCCCAAGACACGCCCTTTGCCGCTTTATAGGCACAAATCTCAAGGGGCAAAACGTGCGGTTTCTCTATCTATCTATCTATCTACTTATCTATCTATCTATCTCTATGTATCAGGTTTCTTTCTTTCCTATCTATCTGTCTACCTACGGCTCGAATACAGTGAAATCGGATTTTGCCGAATTAGGTTATTTTTGACTGACGTACGCAAGGCCGAAGAGATGTAAAGAGAATTGTAAATGCCTTTTGGCTAACAGCGTGCTCTCTGTTTGGTCTCTTTTCGGATTTATAGTTAATTAAACAATTTTGACTGTACGATTTGTTTCGTCACAGTTTTTTTCTAATTCTAAAATTTACTACTGCATTAACATTTCATTCGGCTTTCGGCTCTCGGCTTTTACCATGAGCTAAAACACCCTGCTTTATATTGTTTTAATAACAGTTTTACAGCACGTGAAATACAACAAGGCAATAATATCATAAGTGCCGAAGAATACAGGGGTGCAAGAAAATAGCAAACATTAAAAAAACGCATTTGGAGAGATGCGGATGATACGTATTTGATAGGAATGAGGTAAAGGAGCAAACCACAGTAGATCACCCACCGACCACCAACAAGCAAAATGATACAATAAACCAAATGTATTGCAACAGAAAAGGCGCTATAAATAAATGAAACGTGATGCCTACAGTAATTTTTGTATGAAATGGCTTTATTGATAGCAAAACGAGCAAGAGACAGATGGAGGGAAAGGGGGGGGGGAGAGAGAGAGAGAGAGAGAGAGAGAGAGAGAGAGAGAGAGAGAGAAAGAGAGAGAGAGAGAGAGAGAGAGAGAGAGAAAGAGAGAGAGAGAGAGAGAGAGAGAGAGAGAGAGAGAGAGAGAGAGAGAGAGAGAGAGAGAGAGAGAGCTATTCCGAAGTGAAATAGTCCATCGCAAAGGACCTTATCCACGAACCAAGGAAATTCTTCAAACGACCTCCCACGTTCACAAATAAGGTATTCCCATATGAACGTTTAGTTTTTAAAAAATTATTTTATAAACAATACAAGGCGGACTATTTACAAACCTTGATCTTTTCAGCTTGCGGAATTGAATGAATCCTACTTGCACTGCTCTCAGGTATCGAATAACCCCCCCCCCCCAACTGCTTATTAATTTGCAGTTTTTCGCCCACCCTCCTCTCCTTATTCCATATCCCCAGTTCATTATTATCCAGCTTGCCACGACCGGCGATCATGTGAAACATTATAATATCTGGAATCTAGATATCTGAATTAAACCTTTTTTTTGTTCTTGTTGTAAATGACAATTAATTACCCTCAGTGTTTGTAGCGGTACTGGGTTGACTACCTCAATTTTTTGTGCATTTTAAAAAACATTGTACATTGGTTTATATTTTTTAATGAAACTGGTTTGCTATAAAACACTAGATTTTAAATGGGAAAAGTTGTCACAGTAGCTTGCTAAAACCAGTAAAATTTCATGATCTCCTGTTCCTTTATTCACGGAAGGAGAAATAAAACTAGTACTGGGGTATGAGGTTGAATGGGCCACCCCCTCCTCTTTCTTCCCCCCCCCCCCCCCCAACCGCTCGCCCCTGTTTTATAATTTTTTACCTCTTGTCCAACCCCACCCCCTCTTTATTCAATACCTTAGAGTAAATTAGGCATTCGACTCGTTCACATTTTTGTATCAGTTTGTCAAATCGAAATGTCGAATCTACCCGTGGCTGACCCCCAAAATGGCGGCACCGAGGAAGAGCGACGTCGATGTCATCACTTACAGTATCGAACAGTACTAGACAATGTAGGATTTCAATTTTGGATAGCAAGAGATTTTTTAAACCACCACGAAGTTTAGGGTTCGGTGTATTTTTTTCTATTTGTGTGATTTGGGTTTTTTTTGGTTTGGGGGGGGGGGGGGGGTTGTATGCAGTTACAAACACATTTATTAAATCTCCACGAAAAAAAACCAGTTATAATAATTGGCATGACACGGTGGAATCAGGTGCACGTCAACTTTTGAGGCTTATGGAATCATTTGTATTATAAATATTAAATCTTGTTTATATATACCCATATATCCTGAAAAGAAGTCGAACTATTTGCGATTGAAGGAGGTGCCGTCACCGGGTTTCATAGATAAGCTTACTGAGAAAATGGCTGTCAAGGCTTCGTGATTTATATAGTTCGAGAGTCCTATGAAACTTCGTTTCCATGGTAACAGGAATATGATTTTATCCTTTTAAGTAACGCCCATTCTGAGAAGATGTCGTTAGTAGAATATTACCTTTTTTCCCTTGAAGCCTTAATATTAATAAAGATGTTCCCCACAGGGTGCGGACCCCCCCACATATTTTGCAAATAGATGAACTGGCACGCAAATAGATGGACTGGCGTGCAAATAGACATGCTGCTGATTAGACTTCTAAACGGACTAGGTCTCAGGCGGCCGGAGAAAAAAAGAATTGGTCTTTTTTAAGGACAAGCGGGCTAACCTAGATTTCGGGGTTTCCAGAAATCGTGACCAGAAGTGGGTATTGGACCTTTAGAAGAAGTTAAGTTTCATGTATGTGTATATTTATTTGGTTATAGAGAAAACGCCGTGTATTTTAAAGAAGCTTAACAAGGGTAAAAAATACTTCCCTTTTTTTATTTTCTCAAAATAGCACATTTCGGGACCTCCTCCTCCTTCTTGTACTTAAAAGCAATCAACTGTTTATAACATACTGATATGTCCCGACACAGTGGAAAAAGGTGCACGACAAAGTTTGCATAAATAGTGGTGTTGGTATAACCTTAATGCCTATTGTTTTGCAATGACATTACTGAAAAAAAAACCCCACTCAACCATTTGTCTATCTTGTATAATTTAAGAAACATTTTAATTAATGAACAGTACTTTTGCCTTTTTGTATGAGCACTTTTTTTTAATTGTCGGAAAGAATGTTGCTGTCAAAAAGTGCGCACATGATGAATTTGTACGGTGTTAGTATGAATGCGTTTTTAATCTCCTATGTACGCATTGGGCCCATGCTGTGGGGAAAGGCGGGATATAATTAATGCTCTTATTATTATTATTGTACAGAAGTTGATACATTTGCAGTTGAAGGAAGTCAGGGTCGCCAGTATTCAGAGTAAATTTAGCTAGAAAAAAGGCTGCCAAAGTATGGTAGCTTCCAAAGCTTTTGCGTCCTATGAAAGGGGAAGTAACATGTTTAGTGACATTTGACCAAACGTTTTCAATAAAAATCCATACATAAGTGCGTTTTTAAGTTGAAATAAAATAGTTGAACCCAAAACATTTTTTTAAAAATCAAAAGTTCTAAAAATATTAACAAAAATAATTTTTTTGGCAAACAGGTGGAATAAATGTCGACTTTTACAATGTGTGCATCTTGACGAGAGTCGGGTTTCACTATAATGTTACCCAAAAAAAAGTAACCCGAAGGACAAACAAAAAATCAGCATGTTTCCCAAATCTTAAACTTAAAAAAAGATCGGCAACAACATTAATGCTAGTACTAACGAATATTCAAATTAGTATTGATTCAAGCTACGTTGTATTCAAACATTATATTATCTGAGATCATAGATGTATGTCTGAGATTCAAAATATTATGCATGCTGGTTAGAAATGTGTTGCAACATTATCGTTGATCTATTTCTGACGAGACATAATATTACTATGCGTCAGCTATGTTCTTCAAAAAGTTACCAAGGTTAGCTCGCACCTTTAGCAGACATTTTAAAGCTTGTTGTTGCTACTATAAACACAATAGTATTAATTTTTATTGGAAGATTTGCAGATTCAGGGTGATTTTATTTTTCATCCAGTCGATGGAAACACTTAGCCAACAAAATATAGTATCGTGCAAACCAAACCGTGGCTTCCTGATTGCCAATTTGTTTTTACAATATTTTAGCAGAGTTAATGTAGCACAAAACCGTAATGTTTTAACCATCGTGAAACAACCCTGTTAATTAACTCTTATAATTAAATTTGATTGAAAAAAGAACACATTATTAATTGACCTCCTTTATAGAACTTTAAAAAAGCAGTTCAATGTGTTGATAACTCAAAAAGTGTTTTCTGGTAGAAGTGTAATGGTCTTGCAAGCGCTTTACGTTTATTTAGATTGTACCGTCTATATCTCCAATATAAACTCTTCAGTTGTAAAATTCCCTAAACAGCATAAGTCCATGAACGTTCTGATGAGCTACGCCTTCCAATTAATTGTATTCAAACAATACATCAAACTCTGCCTTGGGGGCTCTCATGGCTTAGAGGTTAAGGCCTTCGTATCTCCTTCAATAGGTCCCGTGTTCGAATCCAGATAGCAATGAAAAGTATTCTCTAAGTTGTCTCTTTTCATCTCCTTTCCTGCTCTCAAGCAATGCTCTGTTGTCTGCTTTTGTTTCCACTTTCTTCCCCCACCCTTCACCTCCTTTACTCCCTCATGTGGGCTCCTTTCTACAGTTACTCCTTGACTCCTCCTTACTTCTGTTTTTCAGTCCCATCCCTGATCTTCTGGAAGGAAAGATCTACACCTCTATCCTTCTCGGACAAGGACGAAATATTTCGAAGGTCCCGTGCGCAAGCTGCACACGTTAAAGATCCCTTGGTGGTCTAAAAATCGATAAGAGTAGGTTTAGCCACCACCCAGGTAAAATTCAACATTTACTTTCAACTGAAATTTGGTGTGTCCCGCACGTTCATACGACCTTATGTAGTTGTGATTGTGGTAAAACACTGACAAAAAATCCCCCATAAATACACTGCTTTCAAAATCCTGACAGGTGAACAATAATTGTAATTATAATATTCAAATGTGTCCACATTTTGAAACATCGCCTAATGACCTTTAATGCGGTCGACATTTACTTTGTCTTTTCTTTATTTTATCCGTCTTCTGGTAACCGAGGGGTGTAGAGGGGAAAACTAATAACTACCTGTCAGCAGCGAGTCGAGTGGCCAGGAGGAAGGTCAAGTCGTGAGCTCTGAGCATGTCCTTTAGACAGCCAATCCATGTCATATCTTGGTCTCCTCAGGATTCTTCAGCCAGAGAGGTTTGTACTGTATGCTGGTTGTGTCTGAAAACATCCTTGAGCGCTGGCAGGATCGGTCTCCCCCCCCCCCTCCCCCTTTGTCTGTTGTAGTTATTATTATGGCGGAGCACTCAAACGTTCCTACCCTGGTTCTGCTACCTCGTTCCTAATCTTGTCTCTTATGGTTCAGTGTATTTAAGGCTAATTTCAGGTATCATTTCGCAAGAAGTCTTTTTCCTCCCGTGTGGATTTGTTAAGGACCACGTTCGGCAGTGGCAAGTTAATTTCGTATAAATATTGCGGAGATGAGTTTTTCAGTCCAAGCCCATTGAGATGTTGGTGAGCGGCTCAAATTGTTTAGTGACTGCGTATACATTTTAGCACGGGCAAAGCGTATCGATTTCTATGTCCAGTTTGTCATTTTCTGTGAAAATGTTGTGTATGTATTTGGATTTACTGACCTTCACTTGCAATATTTTAATTTTGAGCTCCAGATTGTTGGGTTTCCTGTTGATACTCAGACCCTCAGTCTTACTAAAGTTGAGTCGGTAGCCTAGTGGTTAAGACCCACAATGGAGAGGCTGCAGATTTGAGGATTCCTTGAGAAAGGCACTTTATATAAATTTCTTATTTGGCTCGGTCCTTTGGGAGATGGGCTTTAAACTTGGAGGTCCCGCCTCTTGAATAACCTAATGCTGTTTTTGGGGCCGTTCAGCCTATGTCATTTTACCAGTTTAGTCTTGTTGTTGTTTATCTTTATATTATCTCACCCTGTGGATCAAGCGGTGGGTTGGCTTGATGGCCTGTATGCTCTTGTAGTCCAACAATTAATTCCTCTGTTTAACGCCACCGTACCGTCAGCAAGCAGCAACTCATCGAGTGGTCCAGTTTCTGGAGTTGGCTACTTTTCTTATCCGATCCTTTATTTTAGGTATGTGTTTTACGTCGTCTTCAACTGCATGATCCGGTCAAGATAAATGAAAAAAACTGTGGAGGGGACAGATTTCAGCACTTCCTGACCTCTGGATGTTTCCAGGAACCCGTCAGCTGTGCCACTAGTGGTGCAAATTGGGCTCCTACGGTTGCTGTAAATGGTCCGCAGTTGTCCAAGACCTGCCCTCCGATATCATAATTGCTCCAGGA
>NW_004797384.1:1379312-1381812 GCF_000002075.1 Aplysia californica | reverse complement strand
AGAGAGAGAGAGAGAGAGAGAAAGAGAGAGAGAGAGAGAGAGAGGGGGGGGAGGGAGAGAGAAAGAGAGAGAGAAATAGGCAGACAGAGATAAAGAAAAAGAGAGGAAGAGAAAGAAAGGGGGAGGGGGTGTTGAGGAAGAGAGAGAAAACACAATCAACACGCGCTTTGTATTTCCTTTGTTTTTCTTCGCAGAACGTCACAAGAGAATGAAAAGGCAGTTGGGAAAACAGATGCAAAGAGATTCTGTACATAGCTACAGTACTTGGAATACCCCTTAATCTGCAGTTGGGGGAAGCGAGTGTGGGGAGGGGTGGTGGTGGAGAACTCAATACTGATGTAGCAAAGTCAGGTTGACTACTAGTCTCATGAATAAATCCATACAGATTGCCTTGCTCCTCTTTAGCATAGAGAAAAGAGCTCTGGTAATATCATCCTTCCCCGTACAGTCAAGAGCAGTGCTTACCTTACTGCGCCTTGATTTGTATAGAGAGCTGTTCAGTAAGCGACAAGACAGCAGTTCAGTTTCTACTACTGATTCTGTTTCTACTTCCATTGACGTTTCAGCCCATGTTTAGTTTGGGTTCATTTTGCTTGGGTTGATCTTGCTTCCATACTACTTCTAGTAGTAGTGATACCGGTATTATGTAGTTATTAGTATTAGATGGTTGTTGTAGTTGCAGTAGTAATAGCAATGTTATGTATTTAGTAGTAGTAGTAGTAGTAGTAGTAGTAGTAGTAGTAGTAGTAGTAGTAGTAATTATTTTTACGAAGTAAAACACTTGTATTTGTTACAAAAATCTCTCTTGAGTAAGTGTTTTTACTGGAACCGTTCCAGATTATAGTGATAGATCTGAATATATGTCAGGATTCATGCAATAATTGAATCCCTACGCAGACACATGAATTTAATTTCGTCTAACGGTTTACATCAAATGAGCGGCTACACGTTATCCTGAGATTTAGTGTTTTAGGTCAGCATGGATTGACAAATAGTGTTCTGCTTACTGTATACCATTGTTTACTTTAGTTTTGTTTCAGGGTTGTATTTTTTCTGTGTCATTTCAGTTTGAGATATTCGCAAGTTTTTGGTTTTGCTTTTTTAAAAGAAATATTATTGTAGTTTACAATAAGTAGATCTTGTTCAAACTGGCGCTATTACATTGAAGCACGACATGCAACTTGGTGACTCATTCCGCGAATTGAAAACGTTCACGAAAAATGAAACGGCATAACGCGATTAGGCGCCTTGTCATTGTACACGTGAACCTGAAATCGATTCCCGAATAGGGATAATAGTATAATTTCCTGAATATTTAGTTTTTTCTACGGGGATGTTGTATCCCTCTCAGCCCAGTTTGGACCTCACACGCAAAGCCGAAACCTGCATCCTCAATAATCTAATTGTCGGGATGGGTTCGTAAAACATCTAACTAAAAGCAAGACATTGGCGGCACAAGGAGGGAGACGAAGAGGCAGACACAGAAAGCGATGAGAAGACGACATCAGAGAGAGGACTGGCCATGACTAGTGTAATGGTAGTATACACACACGACTGTAAACGGGAGAGACGAACACACACGACACCAAGCGATCTAAATATGAGCCCGGGTGCAGTGTCTGACTTTTTATGTTGATCCCCGAAGTGAGTAACATTAACCAAAAACCCATGGCATACGGGACCAGGATTGCAGCCAGAGTCGAAGCGTAAGTACAAACAAGCTTTCGACAGATGCCACGGTGCCCAGAACCTCCCGGAGCAGAACCCTGTTCAGCTCGTCCTGCAGAAGCTGGAGACGACAAGGAGTGGCGTAACCCTGCGATTGTCAAAGAACGGTGTGCACCAAGGTCTTACATCATACAGTCTGGGGATAGGGCTTACCGCAGGAACCGTAAACATCTGGAGCCCTACGTGACCACTGTAACGTCATACCATGGAAAGCTGAGAATCGCGAGGATTGGAAGCAGAAGCTGATTGCAAAATCTACAGAGGTGCTACAGCCGCTGGCTAGAGTGGGAGGTATGTGGAGGTGATAGTAAAGGTGAAGATGAAGATGAATATAAATGTGAAGCACTTTGAGACAGCTTATGATAGGCTATCACATAGCAAGGGGTAGGTGGAAGTGAAGGTGAAGGCGAAGGACATTGAGACAGTGCACGTTAGGCCACCTAAGAGCACGAGGTAGGTGAAAGGAAAGGACTGAGACAGCACACGACAGGCTGGTGAAGGTGAAGCACATAGAGACAGTACACAGTACACAACAGTCTAGAATAGACCTGGGCGGGCTCGAGTTGACCTCAATCACCTACCTTCCTTGCACTCTTTTCTTTTTTCTACAATACTCGTTAATATCATGTGGCACCGCGGTGAAATCTGGCGCTCGTAAAAATAATGAAATCCAAAAACCACCTTTTTCCGACACACACACACACACACACACACACACACTCACACACACACACACACACACACACACACACACACACACACACACACACAC
>NW_004797384.1:1371819-1378208 GCF_000002075.1 Aplysia californica | reverse complement strand
CCCTCCCCCCACAAAAGAAAATTTTAAAATTTTGGTTGACAAATGCTGGTTCCTTACCGTTCCTGGTCCTGTGGTAGAATCAGACGCTCTTGTGAACGCCTTAAAACATTTACAAACAAACAGAAAAAAAGAAGACGAGCGTCTGATTCTACCAGGGAGCCACACAAATACAAATAGGTCGCCAACGTAAGAATGTCATCATCGACGTGTTCCCAAGGTTTTTGAGGTCATTTCTGTGGCGTTTTCAAACTCTGATACCGCGAAAACAAAGTCTAGGGTAATTGTTTAGATTTATTCCCTCAGAGATATGAGCTTTGGGGAGACCCAGTCGTTTATTAAAGATCGCCTCCACCTGTTGAATTCCTAACTGTTGAGTACGAGGTGCAATACTGTCTTCTGCCTCCGCTGGATGATACCCTGGGTCAATGGCAGTGTATTGAACTCGAGACAAACACACATGATAACCGCACAATATAACTACTCAATATAACCATACAATATAACCACAAAAGATAACCACATAAGATAAGCATACACGATACCCACACAATATAACTGCACAAGATAACCGCACAAGATAACCGCACATGATAACTGCATAGGATAACCGTAGACGATAGCCACACAATAAAACCACACAATATAACCACACAAGATATTGACACAAGATAACCACACAAGATAGCCACACAAGATAACCACACAAGATAACCACACAAGATAACCACACAAGATAGCCACACAAGATAACTGCACAAGATAACAACACAAGATAACCACACAAGATAACCACACACGATAACCACACAAGATAACCACACAAGATAGCCACACAAGATAACTGCACAAGATAACCGCACAAGATAACCACACAAGATAACCACACAAGATAGCCACACAAGATAACTGCACAAGATAACCGCACAAGATAACCACACAAGATAGCCACACAAGATAATGACACAAGATAACCACACAAGATAACCACACAAGATAACCACACAAGATAACCACACAAGATAGCCACACAAGATAACTGCACAAGATAACCACACAAGATAGCCACACAAGATAACTGCACAAGATAACCGCACAAGATAACCACACAAGATAACCACACAAGATAACTGCACAAGATAACCGCACAAGATAACCACACAAGATAGCCACACAAGATAATGACACAAGATAACCACACAAGATAACCTCACAAGATAACCACACAAGATAGCCACGCAAGATAACTGCACAAGATAACCGCACAAGATAACTGCACAAGATAATTACACAAGATAACCACACAAGATAACCTCTCAAGATAACAAAAGCGTGGCTTCAGATCGCGGAGAACCCTGTATTTCTCTAAGAAGGTAGCGGCCACAACTAAGCCTGTAACGGTCATAGAGGTATCTCCTATTTAAACTAGAGTCCATACGAGGTCATGTGACGCGGAAACATTTCAGTTTGTTTGCGGCCATATTCATTCGGGCCAGTAAGTTTGTTTACACGTGAGTGGGCTGTCTCTGGTCTTATTAAGGAAAGTGTTCTATTAGATTTTAAAGATGTGTTTTAATCCAAAGAGATTTTCTTAAAAGTGCAATGTTGCGAAACCTCTTGTCTATTTCTGGATTAACGTCTTACTGCCTTAGAGACTTTCTAACAGTAAATTCCCCACTAGTAAACGTCTGATTAGAAATCTAGTCTGGAAGTGTAAGACTGAAGAAAACGAGACCCTGAAAAAGGATGGTGCAACACTGATGTGTCTATCAGTGCACTAAGAAAGCCTCCAAAGGAACCCCTATTTCTTTTCACTGGTAAGAATGAGATTGATAAGAATATAGACAGATTAGATCCAGATCTATTTTTTGCAGAAGATATTCGAAAGATTAGGCCTAGGAGCCTGGTCTGACCACTCAGTTAATTAAAATAAGATCTAACCGCTGCAGTTTTACCTCGCCTTTGTGCTTAATTACTTTCTTGAGCATCACAAAATGCAAGCTAGATCTACTAATCTGAGGTACTAGTTTCACTCACTTGACTCACTGATTTAAGATATTAATCATGAACAGTCATACGCCTCTGTACATCCATAGTAAAAGTATCAGTAATAATACTTTTATGGGATGATGATGGATGGGAACAACCAAAGGTAGGTTGCTGTTGTAACCTTATCTAAAATGTATGATGTAATGTCTAGGATATATTAATGATAAAGGAAACCAAAGCCATACTGCAATTGGTGCTGGAGCTTGCTATATGCAAAGCATATAATAAATCTGTATTTGGTACACCTTTTATATTGCACGGATGAATTTAAACAACTCAACACTGCTTCTGTCATGCAGTTCATTGATTTCTGTTTTCTTTCACTTTCATTACAATATCTACGGGTGGGTTTGTTTGTTGTTGTTGTTGCTTTTTTGTTGTTGTTGTTCGTTGCTTTGTTGTTGTTGTAGTGGGGGGGGGGGGGTTGGGGGGGGGTTGGGGTGGGGGTTGGGGGAGAGACAGTGAGGTGCATAGAGGTCGAATGTAAAGCTGTTGGACTACAGTAAGTTTGGCAGTTTAAATTGTAGATTTCTAATAGTGTCACATTCTTCAATTTTGTAGTAAAATAAAAGAATGGCTCATTATTTTCAGTATAAATCTATGGTTTGAGTAGCGCAAAAAGTATTTGTAAAGTCTCTTCCTTTTTCAAAAAATTTTGGCAGATACAATCTGAGTCTCTTTGTTACTATTAAATCATAGGAACACTTCAATCTAACCCTATCCCCCAACGCTAAGTTTAAGACGAAATTAAAGGCTGAATCTTACCTACCCCCTAGGCTAGCGCTACGACTAAAATGAAGGGCTAATCATTATCCTAAGGAAACAAATTGGCACAATAGTCACTCCGGGTTTTTTTTAACAAAGAGCTATCAGGAAGGTTCTGGGCCTGGTGAAGTTCAGGTTAACAAGATGCCAGATTTTTTTCACAATGGGCAGGTAATTTCTTTTTCAAACAGTGTTTTTTATGTTACACATTCAACATAACACCGGCCCTGCTCGTCACAAGATGAGTGGCCTCAAGTAGGGCTAATTGAATGTTGTCCAAAAACATATCAGTAAAGGTTTTTGTTTCAGTTATCACTACACTGTGTTGAAAGACAATTGACCAGGCTACAAGACAATGTTAAGTTTACTTTTTTATCTTCAGTGAGTCCAGAGTTGCCACAGTTGTTTTACTAGGCTAATGTCCAAAAGTAGACTTACTTAAAACAGCAATAGAGCTTTAGTTTAAGTAGACTTACTTAAAACAGCAATATAGCTTTAGTTTAAGTGTTGTATAGTCAACTTTAGTTCTTAAAATCAATATAACCCAAAGTTTAATACCAAAATAGAAAACACTACTTTTGTGTCATATTTTTTTAAAAGTGAATACAAGTATGAAAAATACAATTTCCTGTCGAAACGTAACTAAGGGAAAGTCACAGTTGGTTTTCTTTTAATACTTACTCTGGGTTGTTTTTTAAATACTAGTAGTCCTACATGTATTTTTTTATTTTTTGGCTGGATTTTTTTTTATCAAGAGTTTCATTGTCTTCCTGCCCCTTATGGCATAAACACCCCTGAATGTTTTTCTATGTCTAATCCTTATTTAATATAATGCCAAACTCATAAATTGGGACGAGGGGGGCTTGGAATTGGGATTCGGGAAGGGAGAGAGGTTGGGGTGGTAGGAATGTTTCCATGACACCCACACCTTTTCATAGTTCTTCATAAACGTTCTATAGGCCCTATACTCGCTTTGATTCAGTCACTAAGAAATAAACCATCTCGTTGATAAGGTGCTGAAGAAAAAATAACCTTGTTTGTTGTTGTTTTTGTTTGTTTGTTTTAAAGCCTATCTATCTCTGTCTATTTAATAATACATTTATTTGTAGATCTAGTTGTAGAAAGTAGGCTGTAGTATTGCTTTCTAGTAGTCTAGATATTATAGTACGCAATAGCGCCCGTGTTTTAAAAAACAAACAACGGCCAAGCCTCGCCTATTGCTTAAGAGAGAGAGAGAGAGAGAGAGAGAGAGAGAGAGAGAGAGAGAGAGAGAGAGAGAGAGAGAGAGAGAGAGAGAAAACATGCCTTGCCCATTGCATTAGCAAGAACCCCTTCACAGAGGGAAATTCGTGTAAAGTGCCTTGCACAAGGACACAACGTTGGACCGAGCTGAGGCTCGAACCCCTGAACCCGTAATCTCATGATTACGAGTTCGGTAGCCTAACCACTAGGCCACCGACGCCACTGCCCTTTTAGAGTTTCAGATAAAGAAAGCAGAACTGAAAAATCTGTATGAATAAGAAAGTTTGGTTTCTTTTTTTTTATCAAGTACCCCAAAACAGCACGCCCTCAATGAGGTGAGAATATAGCGAAGAAATATTTCCCTCCAAAATAAAACCAAGGCTAAAGTTGCAAGCTATCAACAAATCCCCATATACGGAGAAAAAAAATTAAAAATCTGTCTATTCCACACAGTTCATACTGCTACTTGTCTTTCTTGAGTTTCAAATTTTTTTTAAAATGTGTATGAAAAACATATTTTAGCCGTGAAATAAAAAGAGTTTTGAAGCAATGTTAAATTACCAAAAAGCATAATAATATCCTCGATGAGTGAACAATTCAATGTCCGGGCAACCCACAAATCCTTTTAGAGTGACGATGATAATTTAAAGGCACAATTTAAAAAAACAAAAAAACCTCTTTCAACAGCTTTCTTTTTCCGCTCTTGAAAGAATCTGTATCAGTGCTGATAAGCAACGATAACATTTGCAGTGTGTCTTTATAGCTGGGACAAAGATGGATACTTCTATTCGCCAAACTCTCTCTCTCTCTCTCTCTCTCTCTCTCTCTCTCTCTCTCTCTCTCTCTCACACACTCATTCTCTCTCTTACCCTCAATTCTTCTCTCTCCCCCTCCAGTCTCCTCTATTCTCTTTCCATAGCTTTATACCTCCCTCTCTCTCCACCCCTCTCTCGGTAATGAATACTTCGCACAGGCATGTGTTATAACTGTTTTTGGTGTATTATTGTAATATCTATAAGCATTTAAAGTTATGAAATCTGACACGTTCACCTCGAAGAGATAATCTGATTTTAAAATAATATGGTTTGAAGAAAAGAAGAGACCCCCCCCCCCCCCAACCCAAAAACAAAAATTTCTTTTTAAAATTAATAAAATAAAAATATATAGATATATACAATATATTATCCGTAAAAATCACATGATGTTCAAGTTTGGTCGGCTTTTCGACCACCCAAATAGGTGTGATAAACGCAAAAATGTGTGAATATTGAATTTATAGTGAAGTCGAATAGGCATAATATGCTCTTCCTTGCAGCCTTTGTGTTCGTCTCCACTGTTTAGAGAAGCATTACTCTTACATCATGACAGTGTTTGATAACCGGAGCCTGGACTTTAGGGTGAACAAAGACGCAACATCATGGTAGCATCATCAAGTACCAGACTTGCGGCATGTAGAATCTAGGAGATTTTGGTTCTCCGTTCATTTCCACTCACGGATACTCTGAAGAAAGCTGTATGATTTTTTCCGGTCGCTAATTCATTTAGGCTTTCCTGTTTAGGTTCCTCTGGGTCTACACCTGCCTCGTTTGCTTCAATTATGCTAGTGTGAGCTTTGTCTTAGCGGTCTTTATTTTAACTCAAGTGTCACAGAAACTGAATGTGTCTTTTCTATTGGCAAGTGACCCACGTTGATCGTTTAAGAGGCGGGCTTCCGACTCTGCATGTCATACAGGGCCGTCCCAGGTATAATAAAATTATGGTTTCCAAATGTATCAACTTCTAAATAGCCTCACAAGCAACTCGATCAGGCACCCACTTAAAAAAATGTGAATACTGTTATGATCTTGAAGATAATCAGGTATCAAAGAGCTTCACAAATAGGATTAAATCTATACACGCACTTAAACACACACACTCACAAACACACACACACATGCACACACATCCATACTACCACACACAGAAACTCGTACACACATACAGACTCACAGACGTGAGCCAAGAGAGAAAGAGAGCGAGAAAGATAGAGAGAGAGAGAGAGAGAGAGAGAGAGAGAGAGAGAGAGAAATAGGAGAGGATAGGAGAGAAGTGGCAGACAGACAGATAGACAGACAAACAAACAGATAGATAGATAGACAAATACACAGACACACAGACAGAAACCACGTGAGACAGAGAGTCAAAGAGAGGGGACCAAAGAAAAAACAACAACCACAACAACGTCGGAACGTGTACGTAAGTGCGTCATGTAAGTGTGTGCGTATGTCTCCGTCTGTGGGAATGTATGTGTGTGTGTGTGTGAGTGTGTGTGTGTGGGGGGGAGAGAAAGCAGGGAG
>NW_004797384.1:1369926-1371094 GCF_000002075.1 Aplysia californica | reverse complement strand
TAAACATAATAATAATGACAAAAATGATACTATTAATGATAATTAATATTAATTAACAGTAAGGCTAATGATGTTACAAAAATGTAATTAATTACAACTTATAAAATTGGACCAAAGGAAATAAAACAATAAATTTAAAAAACGAACTCTGCAGCATTTGAATTAAAACAAATGAAAAGGCCTAGGCACACAACATATTATGACTGACAAAAACAAAAACAAAAAGTAAACTATTCCATGAATACTCACAAAGAAAATGTGTCTGTATGTCCGTGACTTTCAAAACATTCTTATCCTCTAAAAGTTCAGAATGGGTAAACGACAACTGCACAAATGTTCAAGGCCGACAGTCCGATAACCCGTCTCATTTGCCGTCGCCACAGTCAGTTGCGTCCCCTGTGGTCTAGCATTGTGATGCTATGTATCCTCTGTGCACACAGGGGATGATCAAGAGAAGGAGAGAGAGCGAGGGAGAGCGGGGGAGAGCGGGGGAGAGAGAGCGAGAGCGGGAGAGAAAGAGAGAGAGAGAGAGAGAGGAAGAGAGAGAGAGAGAGAGAGAGAGAGAGAGAGTAAGAGAGTGGAGTAAGTGACGGGTGGAGTGAGGGAGAGAGGGAGGCGAAAGTGAGAGTAAAGCTGAGACCTGGGCTTGATTGGTTCGGTAGCAGATTTAGGATAATAGTGAGTAAAAAGAGAGACTGCGAGCTGAAGGAGTTGTGTCTGTCTGTGTGTGTGGGATGAGTATATACTGAGGAGGGAAGGGAGGGAGGTGGGAGGAGAGAGAGAGGGTGGTTGGGGTAGGCAGTGCGGCAGGGTCGTGAAGCCTGCGCGGGAGTGAGGGGTTTGGGATGAGTGTGTCTGTGTGCGTGTGTGTGTCTCTCTCTCTCTCTCTCTCTCTCTCTCTCTCTGTGTGTGTCTCTCTCTGCTGTGAGACAGAGGCGCAGTTTCCTGAAATATCTGCGCAATAATATTAGTCCAGCCGTGACAGAGCATGGCACTAATACAAAATCAATGGACTTCTTTGGACGCTAATCGGTTATTTCTGATTAAAAGGTTGTTGGGTTATTTTTTAAATTTAGAAATACTTGTGATACGACCTTTCTCCGGGGATAAGCAAGTGGGCGTGTATGTGAGTGTGTGTGTGTGTGTGTGTGTGTGTGTGTGTGTGTGT
>NW_004797384.1:1367585-1369826 GCF_000002075.1 Aplysia californica | reverse complement strand
GGGGTGGTAGGGTAAAGGGTTAGGGGGGATAGGGGGAGGAATTTGTTTTAGAAATTCAATTAAATCATCTAAATCACTGCCAGGAGCAGACTGTGATAGTGACCATGTACCAGCCATGTGTAAAATGCAGATGAGACTGAAGAAACCTCAAAGGTCAAAGTACCAACCAAAATTTGATATAGATCTTTTAAAGACAAATCAAGAACTGAAAGAACGTTTCTCCATTGATGTAAACAATAAATTTCAAGCTCTGGAAAACATTACTAAATCGGAAGAACTTATGGGGGAAAATAAAAGACTCAATAATGGAAGTTGTGGAAGGAAATATACCCCAGAAAGCTAAAAGGGGCACACAAAAAATAGATGACCAAGGACATATTAAAACTAATGGAAGAGAGAAGATAGGCAAAATCAGTTGTGGAAAAGTACAACATCTTAAACAGGGAATTAAAGAAAAAAAATGCAACGAATGATCAGTGTCAACATAATAAAGAAGAACCAAAACAAAGACAGCAAGTACATGCATTTCAAAATCAAAGAACTAAGTGGGATAAAAAGGAAGCTTAAATACAGGATACATAAGATGACAAAGAGGAGATAAAGGAAATTGGGAATGTCTTAAACAGATGGTCAGAATACATAGAAGAACTTTTCAAAGATAATAGAGGAGAAAAACCGGTAATAAAGAATGAAATAAATGGACCGCCAATACTGAAAGCAGAAGTATATGCTGCCATTAGGAAAATGAAACAAGGAAACGCCAAAGGGCCGGTTAATATTCCAGTTTAAATGATTGTCGCGCTTGAAGAACTAGGCACTGAAATACAACAAAGCTTCTAAAAGCTATGTATGGCAGCGGTGAGATCCCATAACGTATGATAAAGTCAGTTTTTATAGCTTTATCAAAATCACGAGGTGCCACTGAGTGTGATATACATAAGATACTTAGCCTTATGAGTCTTTTGACAAAAATTTTGTAGCGAGTAATAATGGGAAGATTGAGAAAAAGTGTAAGACCAGAGATATCTAAAATGCAATTCGGTTTTGTTCCTGACAAGGGCACCAGAAATGGTATATTCACCTTAACCATTTAAATAGAAAGATGTATTGAAGAACAGAAAGATCTGTATTTATGCTTCATAGATTATTCAAAGGCGTTAAAAAAAAGTTAGACATGATGAGCTATTTAATATTATGCTGGACAAACTAGACATAGATGGAAAAGATATAAGAAGTATCAGGAATTTGTACTGGGACCAAAACGCTGCTGTACGAATTAATGGAGAATACAGTGAATATAAGCAACTTAGGAGAGGAGTGAGGCAAGGATGTCTTATGTCACCAGACTTCTTTAACATGTACAGTGAAACAATCCTTAGAAACATAGAAGAATTTCCAAGTCTCAAAGTAAATGCAGAAGTTATTGATAACCTCAGAAGACACAGTTTTGATAGCAGGCTCAGAAAAGGACCTGCAATTGCTTCTAGTTACTGTTGTAACAGAAAGTGAACGTAAAGGATTAGTGTTGAATGTACTGAAAACAGAATGAATGGTAATATCCAAAAAAGCAGTAAATCCTAGTTGTATTCTCATAAGCAGAGGTGAAAAGATCAAACAAGTCCAACAGTTTATATATCTAGGATATATTATAACATCTGATGCCAAATGTTCCACAGAAATAAAACGGAGCATTACAATGGCTAAGGCTAATCCTGAAAAATAGAAACATCTCAATGACTACCAAAATGAAAGTTCTGAAATGCTATGTATGGTCAACCCTTCTATATCGCTGTGAATGTTGGACAATCACTAAACACAGTGCAAATAAGATAGAAGCAACAGAAATGTGGTTTCTTAGGAGACTGCTAAGAGTATCGGGGAAGGAAAAGAAATCAAATGAGGTAGTGCTTGATGAAGCCCACGTGGGACACTCACTGTTAAAAACAATCAGGAAACGACAAATGCAGTTTTTGGGACACTTGAATAGAGATATAAGAGTTTGGAACATCTAGCTCTCACTGGCAAAATTGAAGGCAAACGAGGCACGGGTGGGCCCAGAGAAACCTACTAAGGGAAGCTACATAAATGGGTAACAGGGAAAGATCAAAGAAATGAATGGAGAACCATGATCGCCGATTTCTGGCGCAGATCTGTCACTGTGTGATGATATTGGGAGGGTGTGACTGGGTGGGGCTCTGGATGGGGTGTGGGAAATGTGGATTAGAAAGGGGGAGGGGGGGG
>NW_004797384.1:1365773-1367485 GCF_000002075.1 Aplysia californica | reverse complement strand
TGCAGTGAGATTTGGGGAGGGGGGAGATAATCATTTGATTAAAGGGTGGTGGGGTATCGGTGAATGAACTGGTGATGTGGACACCGCAAACTTTGCAGAGTTTATGTTAAGAGGGAGTGACTGGTTGGGAAGGGGAGGGGGTCAGGTTGGGGGAGGGGTTCGGGGTGGAGAGGAAGGAAGGGTTTTGCATGGCGAGAGGTATCAGTGAATGAGCGGGTAATCCCGACTGTTTGCTGGATTTGCTTTAGGGGAGCGTGCGTGGGTTGGTAGGGGTTCGCGGAGGGTTGGGGGGGGGGGGGTAACCAGTTGAAAAAAGGGTGACCTGAGCACCGTTTGCGTTGGAAGCAGTGGGTGTGGGTTGGGATTAGTCCGTGGGTTTTTGTTAAGCTTCACCTTATAAATAGATCAACATAGCATGAATGATAAAAGATCAAGCTGCTGGTTTTAAAAAATAATTAATTAACCGGAGGTGCAAAAGGAGACGGGATGGACGTCATTCTAGAGATGGAAATATTGTTCTCATTCTTTCCCTATTTTCGCAGGTTAGGGTGAAGGGAGATTTGAGCAAATCTACAAATTATTATTACAAGGGCAGTAATTCTGATCTATTTTGTGGTAAAGAAAATCAAACATCTTTTTCTAACATCAGGACCCCCTTCCCCCTCCAAAGGTAGTAAGGTGTGACGCTTAGGTGCTTTGCAGTTTCATGCAGGAGACCCGAGTTCGATTCCCTAATGGAGAGAAGTTTTATCCAATGTCTCGGTCTTTCTTATGGGATCTTGCATCCCTCTTAGCACGGGCTGACCCTGGCAGGCTGAGCTGAAAGCTCACCTCCTACTTCATTTACAATAGTTCGATTGTGGGGGGGGGGGGCGTAAGAAAGTTCCCTCGTTTCCAATCCTTTTTGGTCCCTGTGCATTTACTGGATAATAAAGGTGAGGCATCCGTCAAGCGAATCATCCTTCAGGGAATGGGAGTGAATATAATAATATCGTGTAGCTGCGTGGGAGAGGCAAGCAGATGAGTATGATATTTATCCACCCACTCTCAGCGTGATACCCACCCCCCTCACATTGAGTTACTTTTTAAGATCTCATCATCGCGTTGTTATTCTCAAAATACGCGTGCCTAATTAGTCAAAAATTGTCTTTTTTGTTTACTTTTTTGTTTTTGTTTTTCTTCACTGAGCCACTCGAAGAGGGTGGTTTAAAGAGGAGAGGGGATAGGACGGAGGGGGGAATGGGGGAGGTTAAGAATTGCGGGGGCGGGGGATTCTTTGCTATGCAGGAGGATATCCATACATAGAAGTATTGATTTCAGTTGATTTCAGGTGGCGTTCCATTGTCTTTTGTGCCCGATATGGCATATTGCATTTGTTTCAACCTACGCTTTAGCACTTAATAACCTTTTGTAGCTAATACGCCGCGCATGCTTGCCCACATTGCCAGTTGAGAAACAATCCAAGGCGTGAGGCAGAAATTAAAGTAGCAGTAACACCATGTGGTTTACTTTTAGCCCTCCGTGTGTCGCTTCACCGACCTTCCCTCTACGTGCATCCGAGTCTGCACGCCCTGTTGATGTTGGGCCAACCAACACGGGGGTAGCTGTGGCGTTTTGGGTGGAAAGATAATGCGACAATATTTCGGATCAAGAATTATGTGTGTGTGTGTGCGCGTGTGTGTGTGTGTGTGTGTGTGTGTGTGTGTGTGTGT
>NW_004797384.1:1352664-1364895 GCF_000002075.1 Aplysia californica | reverse complement strand
CCTCCCCCCGCCAGGTTGCATGTAAATTCTCGTGCTGCCGTCAATGTTAAAAGTACGGTAATATGAAGGTTTTACAGAGAGCCGAAAAACAGAATGTTGTTACCAAGAAAGCAAACTCTTCAGTTTCTTCTATGGCGTAACGGCGACCACATAAAAGGAACAGTAACAAAGACAAGATACAGTAACCTAGACAAGAAAAAGGAATAAAGGCAAAGAACAGTAACAAAGACAAGTAAAAATAACAAGGACAAAAATCAGTAACAAAGACTAAGAACAGTAACAGAGACAAGGAAAAGAAACAAAGACAATGATCAGTAAAAAGAACAAAGATCAGTAGTAAAGACACGGAATAGTAACGAGGCCAAGGAAATCTAACAACGGCAAGAAACAGTAACGATGACAATGAAAAGAAACATCCATTTTTAGCGGAGCGTTTTTTTACGCCTCCATCGACACACTAATTAAGATTGAGATTGACTTTGACTCTTTCTGTTAGTGCCAACCTGGTCTGAGAGGGATACAACATCCACTTAGAAATAATGAGATACTCGATGTTATTCTCCTCGCATGGAAATTGAAATCGAATATTATAGCTGCGCGAGAGGCAAGGCGCCTAATATCTTCAACTCAGACACTGGCGAAGTAAAAAAAAGAAAAAGAGATAGAAAGACGTAAAGTTGTTCCTGCTTCAGATCCAGATATTGAGGATAGCCTTGTTAGTGAGACAACTTCGATTTCTGCCTTTTACCTGCCACGTAGCCTCAGTGTGACGTACATGGTAACCGGCAACCAGGCACGTAGTCTCTCTATCACGTACACGATAACCGGGCAGTCCAGAACTCCTTAGTTCAGTGTTTGCCATCTGGTGTTACCTTCATCCCCTCCCCTTCCCCGACTGTACCATTTAAAAAATCAATAATCCCCCCATTCCGGAGATCTATACTTCGAATCATACAGACTTTGAATTAACTTTGGTGACCCCAACCGGTACTCACAATGTGATGCGCTAGCACAGGTTCACTGACAGGTCACGATAGCGAGCCCGACACAACGCTTGTATAACCATTTTAGTGTCTCTGGTATGACTTTCTTTTTTTTCAGGAAGTGATAGCATAGGACAAATATTGATTTATTTTTATTCCAGTTACCGTGTACATAGATACTTCAACCTCAGGATACTGTTCGAGAGGTACCTCCAACACCAACAAAACCTATACCATATCTTCGTGGATATTAAAAAGGCCTTCGACAGGGTCTGGCATGCAGACTTATGGGCAACCATGAAGATATATAACATCAACGCCAACCTGATCAACATCATACAACAACTATATGACAAGGCCTCCAGCGCAGTCTACCTTAACGGCAGCACGGGAGATTGGTTCAGGACAAGGGTCGGGGTGAGGCGAGACTGTTTGCTCTCGCCCACTCTCTTCAACATCTTCCTAGAACGAATCATGACTGACACTCTGGAAGACCACAATGGAACAATCAGTATTGGAGGCAGGACAATCACTAACTTGCGTTTTGCCGATGACATTGACGGATTAGCAGGAGAAAAACAGGTGCTCGCCATACTAGTGGAGCGGCTGGACACAACCTCAGCAGCCTACGGCATGGAGATCAATGCCCAGAAAACCAAGCTAATGACCAGTAACACCAATGGCATCAACGTGGACATCAAAGTCAGGGGCGAGAAATTTGAGACCGACAACAGCTTCAAATGCCTTGAATCAATCGTTTCAGATGAAGGCTCAAGACCAGAATCGTGCAAACAACAGCTGCGCTGTCAAAACTGAAGCCTATTTGGAGGGACCGAAACATCACGCACAATTCGAAAGTCAGACTAAAACGCTCACGGGTCATCTCAATATTTTTACACGCCTGCGAGTCGTGGACACTAACAGCAGAATTAGAGAAAAAGATTCAGACCACAGAGATGAGATGTTACCGCAGACTCCTTGACATCTCGTACAAAGACCACTTTTCAAAAGCTGAGGTACGAAAGAGAATCACCAACGCAGTGGGACAGTATGAAGATCTACTGACCACAGGGAAGAGACGAAAATTAAAATGGTATGGGCATGTCACAAGATCCACAGGACTTGCCAGAACAATCCTGCAAGGAACCGTACAAGGAAAGAGAAAGAGAGGAAGGCAGAGAAGGAGATGGGAGGATAACATTACAGAGTGGACAGGAAAGACGATGGGTGACAATCTGAGGAAAGCAGAGGACAAAAATAGATGGCGAGAGCTGGTTTTCAGATGCAGTGGTGCCCCCACGGTTGCCCCAACCACGGGATAGAAGAAGAAGAAGAAGAGATCCTGAGACTAGGTGCCCGGTTACCGTATGCGTAGACACTCTGATCGGCGCATTGTGGTAGGGTGGCCAGTTCCGTTCAAGGCCGCCTTTACTTCCCCAACTAAAAAGACGCAGCTACTTAAAATAACAAAATATGTTTCATACCTGGCCTTCACCGACTTTCTTTTTTTTAAGATAAGCCGTTCCCGATATGCCATCTGTTTGTTGTGAGAATGAAGTTCTGCTCAAGACTTGTTTCAACATTATTCTCGTTCCTGACTGCCTGTGCTATGTTTTCATTGTTTACTTGTTGGATTGTGTTCTATTTTGACCAACCTTTCTGGCATGAGCATGAACAAAAGTAAATGCGTAGGACATATTATAACTTTATTAAATCTTAATATTACATTAATTACTTGAGCGAAAATCAAATATACAATGTTTTTTACAGTAATACTCTAACATAACAATAATTTACACAATATTATGCAATGCAATTAATGTTGTTTTTTGTTGTTGTTTTATTTTGTAAGTGTTTTACGGCTCTCGCAACTGCATAAGGTCATATGAGCGCGCGGTACACAATAAACATTTTCAGTTGATAGGATATTTTGAATTTTGCCCGGGTGGCAGCCAAAGCCTACTCTTATTGATTTTGACCACCAAGGGATCTTTAACGTGCGCAACTTGCACACGGAACCTACGAGATATTGTGCCCTTATCAGAGAAGGCTAGGTGTTAGATCTTACTTAACAAATGATCAGGGGTATGGCTAAAAGACAGCAATAAGAAGGAGCCAAGGAGTAGCAGTAGAAAGGCTGCAGAAAGTGTCGGTAGCCCAGAGGAGGGGGCAAAGAGGGGTGGGGAGATGGGGCAGAAAGTGAAGACTAAACCAGACGGCAGAACTTTGTTAGAGGCATGAAAGGGTGGTAAAAGTAGAATATTTTTTAGAAGAAAATTTTCTGTCGATATCCGGATTCGATACCGGGACCTATTAAATGACAGGCAAACACCGTAACCTCTCGACCACGAGCACCCCTCAATGTTGGGTTCGTGTTGCCACTATTCTAACACATTTTCAATATAAAGTTTCATGGAAGCAAGGGCATGGAAAGGGAAACTGAGCCTCTTTCCTGGAAGAGGTTCGAAATCAAAGTGCTTTTCTGCTAAAGGTTAGAGTAGCTGAGAGTTACGTATTCTAAAATAAAAAATGCGTTACGTTTACGTCTTGACTAGTCTTCCGAAAATTGCTTTAGAGAAGTGTTAATAGATCTTTATGAGCCTAAAAAAACCCAGGAAACAAGCCCTCTTATAGAGCTTTCATGTTTCTACCATACGACAAATGCCAGGCATCATTGTGAAATCAGGCGCTGGTCAAAGTAATGAATTCGAAGAAAATAACTTTTTTTTCGCCCGTTGGGCAATTTTTTTATCGATTTTCCTTTTTCCTTTTGTTATAACACTTCTAAGTCGTCATTTTTCTGTGTGGATATTACTCTGAAAAAAGTTGAACAAAGGCACACAAACATGTAA
The DNA here is from genome assembly GCF_000002075.1 of Aplysia californica. Taxonomy (NCBI): domain Eukaryota; kingdom Metazoa; phylum Mollusca; class Gastropoda; order Aplysiida; family Aplysiidae; genus Aplysia; species Aplysia californica. The sequence continues at coordinate 1,361,060 of NW_004797384.1, read as the reverse complement.
ATTTGCAGTTCTCGTTTTCAAGGACACTACAGCTTTGAAAGTCACCAAACTTTGGCGGCCCTTTTCTCGCTTGTTTTACGTCTGACATCAGGCGAGCCCCACCCCTTTCAACCGGAAAAATCTTGACTTCTGTTCAAGATACATTTGCATTTTTATCAAAAGCAAGACAAACGTACAAGCTAAGATGATACCAAAAAATCCATATGCCCGAGAACGGACGAACGCCTGATTCCATCGCGTCATAATACACATAAATATGTCTTCATGGGCCAAAAAAAGGACAGGAAATAAGCCCTTTTATCGTTTTCATTTTTTGTCAAGTAACAATTGACATACTTCCTTAAGTAATTTCTGAACGTATTTATAAACAAACCCGATAGAGATTTATTTAAAAGGGATCAAAAGAATAGGTGGGACTTCCGCCTGCCATCGCCAGATAAAAACAACAACAACCCCACACCTTTAGCAATCTTTTGAACCAAAGCCAAAAAATACTTGGAATGATGAAAGCTGAAATCTGGACCTGAAAGAGATTGTTGTGTTTAGTAAATGGCAGAAATCGATAAATAAAAGAGATAAGCAGGCGGTGGCATAGAGGGAAGAATAATGCTGAGGAAGCGTATTGGCCCGTGAGATGGAATGGAAATAAAGGCCAAAAGAAGTGAAGTAAACACGGCATTGGCAAATTGGAGCTTGATGAACGTCAGCATGTCGCGGTATAAAAAAGCTTCAGTGGGGACTGCTCCTGGCGTTTGAAGAAATAATATCCATCCTACAGCTCTGTATATTAAATAGAAAAGGCGTAACTTTTAAAAGGGAAAATAGCTCAGTTACACAGCAAACGATCAGATAAAGTCACATGACATATTAGTTACGTCTTTTCACCCCTTCACTTCTGGAACCATGAGGATAAAAATAAATCACTTCTGTTGTAATCCGTTTATGAAGTAGGGTGCACACCTATGAAGCCAATATAATCAAGTGTCTCTATCGTTGAAGTACACAGTTTTATCTGAAATTTGTGGCTGTTTTTTAAAATTTATTTATTTATTTATTTTAGTTACAAAGACAATGGGGTCAGAAACCAAATGTTTTGTCTGCTCTATCAAAATCGTAAGATTAATCGGAGTCGTTGTCAAGATATTCAAAGAATTACATTTCATAAAAATTTGAATGCTTTGAAACTTAAAATTCTTTTAAAAAGTCAAATTTCTTAAAAACTATGTACTGAGCATATGGGACTTGTAATTCTAGGGTAGCAGTATCTCGAGGCCTCGTAGCACACAACAATGTTGACCTTGTTCGAGATCGATTTGAAGAGCACCGGATATTGAAACGCACACTCTAACTAAACCTCTCCACACCAACCATCGGAGCAATAATAACTATTTTGAGCCCCTATAGTCTCATTTGAGAGTCTCCCAAAGTCTCTGCCTATGAGGGACACTTCAGACTGAGAAGGACGCTGCAACCTAAAAGACGCAAGATTCTCAATGAAATAGATTGCTTCAAGCGGGAAAGCTAACCCTCGATTTGTTCTTGTTAGTTTGTTGGGGGCGGGGGGTTTGCTTGTATAGGATAAGAACATTAACATCACACCGCAGACGCTGTTACGTCGTGCCTACTTAGAAAGGGTTATTTATTTATTTATTTAATTATTTATTTATTTAAAAGAAAGATTGAAAGTTTTTTCCAACAAGAAAGTTTGTTCAAACTACATGTATCTTAAAATACAATTATAGAATTTTACCGCCATCGACAAATCCTATATTATTATTACACTGTATTTAAGAGGCGGACTTTGACCTTGCCTATCAGGGCCACCCAGGCTCATACTGCGACCCATCAAAGAGACGAGGTTACGTGAGAAGCTTTTTCCCCAGTCAGGTTAACTACTGTGTTTGACATTATATCCCTGGGCTTGCATTTTTCCCAGCTGTTTTCATCAGCAGTTGCAGTAAGAAGCTTGTGAATGACTCATAAGCATTATAATTTACCTGACATAGTGCCTAATCTGCTACACTTATTCTAAGACAGTAAACGAAGTGTTGTATTGAAGAAGATAAAGCAGTGGATTCATTCTTCATGATTATTCAGATAAAAAAAAAATTCCGATAGATTGTGAAACCTGATGAGCTATTTTTATACAATATTAGAACAGCTAGACAAATTTTAAAGGATTTAAGAATTATTTGAACCAAGAGCAGACTGTTGCTGTTTACACAAAGGAGAGTGCAGTGAAAAAGCAAAAGAAGAATTAGACTAAGTAATGTTTTGTTACTAGATAATATCTGACACATACAAATTGAAATACTCCTTCGAGATATCAGTGGAAGTCCAAGCCTAAAAATGAATTTATGGAAAACTAATAACACTAATAATCGGCACTTAACGACGACAAGGTTTTGATTCTAGATTCAGAAAGATATCCTCAATATTCCTATTAATAATAATAAACGTAAGTGTTTATCTTAAATGTAAACAAACCAAAGGCATGGTAATACCAAACAAAATCAGTATTCAATTTCATTTGTAAAATCAAAAGGGAGATGTGAAAATTTCAAACATGGCCAGTAGTTTATTACCTTGGATACCTCGTTACAAATGATGCGAAATGTAAAACAAAGATAAAACGAACAGATATAATTGAAAGATTGTGAGCGCTAATGACATTCAATAAAATTGAGTACAATCTCGAAATGCTTAACCGTCTCAACGATAACCAAATTAAAACTACGAGTTTTATTAAACTAATAAACGGCCAACCATTCAGTTATGCTGTGAATGCAACACAACTTCTTAAGACAGATATTGAAAACAAACTAGAGGCAACTTGAATGTGGTTCCTTCGGAGACTGTTAAAAATTTAATTTGAAGGAAACGAAATGAAATTAGTCAGTTCTATGAGACACCCAGTGGAGTGCTCACTAATTAAAAACAATTAGGTGGAGACAAATTCAGTTTCTGGGATGCTTGCACGACATTGACGCTTTGGACATCTCGCTTACGCATTGTAAAAATTCAGTGCAAAGAAGGCAAAGATAGACCGAGAAAAACTCACATTGTTTCCTCTTTATTATCCGCCTGACGTATTCAAACCTTGAGCAAACGCGAAAGATGAAAGGAAATAAATCCTTTACGCTTGTCAAGGTTACATCATGCTACCTGGAGATTCACTGTTAAAATAATATTTATTGTTCATGGAAATGTAACTTTCTGTTGTTAATTTTTTTTTAAAAACATGTTATCAACAGCAACAACAAAAAAGAGCGCCTAAATTGCCTAAATCAGACAAACGAGTTTAATCTATTGTAACGTCGAAATTTGGTCCAGACCACCAGGAGATGCGCTATTACAATAATTTATTATTCCTGCCGTTGTTACCTTGATGACAAACTGATTGGTTTTGTCGGCAAAAAGAAACCCGCAAAATACCAGTGCCCGGTTCGCCACCAAGGATAACTTCACTTTTGTTAACTTTCAAAGCATCTCCTCCCCCCCCCCCCCCCAGTTCTCCCCCCTCCCCGGGTGTTAGATACATGTATTATTATTGAAGACGGCCGAAGCCAGCTCGACTGGAATTATTAAACAACAGAAACATGACGTGCATTCTGGTGGCGGAAATTGATACCTTTTGACAACCCTACAGGAACTATTGCCCAGGGGAATTTTTTTGAACAATCAGTAGTGTGAACAGATTTTCTATCTTGTTTCTATTAAGCACCCACACGGACACTTTGTATGATTCCACATGATTTAGTTTACTGGAGTTGTGTAATTACGATGGAACATGGTAGCTCGGTTTTAGAAAAAAAATCAAACACCCACCCCCTTTCCCCTATCACTTTGCCCCTCTTCAAATAAAGAGAAGAAAAAAGCCAAAGAAAAAAACAAAACCCAAAAATCAACAGCAAAAAAAATCAACATACAACAAGCAATTTATTAGGGGAAAAGTATTTGAGAGTAGCCAAAGTGCAACGGGTCAGTAATTCTACTCCTATGTAAATGCGGTCAGTATGTGAATTTACCGACAAACTTGCTGCACATTATGGAAGGTTTCCAATGAGTAGAGCTAAAAGGCCTCCTCCACGTGCCAACAGGTTCAAAGCAAAACCATGCACAAATGGTTGGTTTCATTTAACCATAAAGGGAAAAATTCTTCTCGAGAATGGGATTGTATTCTGGTGCGCCACTTGCCAGAATCAGATTGAGATGCTCAGTTCAGTCCCCACTGGAGTTGATTCTCGATGAGTGTGCCAGCCGCTTGTCACTCACAGAATGCAGGCTATTGTTGTAGGGACTGACTTTGTAATGATGCCCCTATCACAATTCGTTGGCTTTTACTCCCGATTTCACTCAGAATGAATGTCTAGTTAACAGAAGACAGAAAAATATTACTGTGCAATTTAATATAGGAATCTAGATAATGTGAAATTTACATCTGATCCTTTTCTCCTTTGGTTTTTATTGTTTTTATGGACTCCTAAACCGCACAACAGACAATTGTGAAATTTTCTATGCAGATGTAAATTAAGGTGAAGGTTTGCATGGGATGGGCTATATTTTTTAACCTGCCGTTTTGTTGCAACTAACCAAAAACTGAAAAATTGTTAATTTAAAAAAAACTGAAAAGAACACGTCACCTTTGTTCCAACTGTGTCCGTCCGGTTACACTTGGCTTATTATTGCCAGTTGGAATTGTTAAGTAAGGTTAGATCTACCTGTATCAGGATCGTAAAATCATTTAATAATATCTGAAGTAAAGTAAGTCTGGATCATATATTGCTTCTGTAAATCGTATTCTTAGATGATGGATCTAGATCTAATATCTCAACCACTTGACCGCGAGGCGGACGAATTCGGCTGCTCAACACCTTAATTATCAAGTAAAGTAAGGCAAGATCTAGTAAAGATCTACCTCTATCAGGATCGTAAGATCATTTTTAAAAAGATCTAATATCTTAATTAAAGTAAGCCAAAAGTATTTAGACCATATTTTGTTTCTGTAGATCGTATTTTTAGATGATGGATTAAGACTAGATCAAATATCTCATCCACTTGACTGCGAGGCGGGCGAATTGGGCCGCTCTATACCTTAGTTGAGGTCCATGATCGTCCACGCTAGTCGGCAAGGCACCGGATGATGATACCTTAGTTATCGAAGCCCGTAAAACCTGTTTGAAATGTTCTAATGTCTGAGAATGCCACCGAAAAAGCCCCGAATCACACCAAAACGAAAGAGAACTCATTTGTGGAACAAGAACCAAGAAATGTGTTAGCACAGGTAGATCTAGGTTTAAATCTAAATCACAAGGTGAACCGTCCAGTACGAAAACAACCATCTGTTTTCCTCCTTTAATTTCTTAGTTTTCTCTCTTTTACCTTAGACTTCCAACATTTCTATGTTACTAACTGGTATAGGATTGGTTTTTTTATTCCCGTTCGTAGAACGTGTTCATCTGCTAGTAACACTAATGATAATAAATGATATTAATAATAATGATGATCCAATAGAGTTCACGTAAAAGCCATTTTGTTCGAAACAGAATGAAAAAAAGATTAAATAAATCACTAATGACAATGGCGTCAACTGAGATAAAGTATCTTGCAGGTTAAAGCCCGACTGGACTTCTTCATCGAGTGTTACGTATAACAGAACAAACAAAGCACATTCCAAACATACAAAACATATCCCCCCAAAAACGTCGCATAACTGAAACCCCAAAATGACTAAGTACAACTCAAAAAGTTAGATCTACATGGTCAGAAAAATTGTACTATCTACAAAGATTATTGGAGGATGAAATTCCAGTGGTGAGTCAGAGGCCTTGGGGCTAACTTCAGTCACAAATATAACTGTTGACAGGTGATGACCTTGCTTTCTTGAAGGCTGAGGCAAAATAGATTACTGGTTCAACTTGAGGTCGCCACTGCAGCTGCATGATTGGTGACCTTAAGGAGCTTTGTGCGTGTTCAAACTCAAACAGTGACTGAACAGGTGGTTTCTTTTTGCATAATACCACCTCACAACGCCCTCCCACTTCCCACCCCCCAAAATATGCACACCCACACACCAACACTAAGGCACTCGCTCACGCTCACACTCTCTTTCTCTCACACTCTCTCTCTCTCTCTCACACACACACACAAACATACACACACACACACACACACACACACACACACACACACACACACACATCTGCATTCCACAGCTGAAACTCGAACTGAGACTAAATGTAACCCACGACTGCGTGTTTTGCTTTTGTCCTGGTTACAAACGTGATTTTTAACTTGATCTAACGCGTTTACGACACTTTTAAAGCTCTCTAATGTGAGGTTTGCGGGTGCTCTGATGTGATTTGCTCTTTCTTTTCTACCAAGCATCTATCGTCATTATCCCACCTTCTTTTCTCTGTATACTACTCTCTAATAACACCCCTAATGTTCAGCAGTATGACTTTCTTGCGTTGCATGCGGTTGCCGTAAAACCTTTTGTAAACATAACATTTCATTTTTGAACAAATGTATGCGTTCGTTCTCTCTATCCTGTCGCCATGTGCGTGTTTAGAGTCATTACACATCCTTTATGATTTAAAAGACCTCATGTTCGGTAACAACAAGCACATCCACCCTCCTTACAACTCTTTTAACGTCACTGGCGTTCAACAACGAATCATACTGCGTTTAACATTAATACCAATAATGTTTATGCTAAAACAACCGAAAGGTTTTATCAAAGTAATTAATTCCCACATTATAAGAAATTTTAACTTTCAGTCAAGGTATTCACAAAACAATGGCACTGGCTCTTCATATGATTTTGCTTTCATGAGTCGATGAGCTCTCAACTTTTACCCCCCCCTCCTATAGAAAATAGAGAAATCTCCAACACCCTTAACACGTTAGGAACGAGTGTACTTTTTAAAAAAAAGACAAGTCATGGTAATTCTGCAAACTGATCTAGATCTAGATTTATTTTTCCCTGCCAGATATTACATCACCTTAACGCAATTAAGCTGTGCAGAATAATATGGCAATTAAGATCGGGAATCGAATCAGGCAAAACTATACTAACAACCTTGCCAGCACATGGTTTACGTACAGGAAATTCATGCAACTATAACACACAGAAAACGTTAAGTCACGTTGTCACGTGTGTCCATAAAATATCGCAGAGACGGAGGCGCCGCGTGCTCTAAAGAAAGTCGATACTGGGCTACATCAGAATTACAAAGTTCTATCTGCTCAGTATCTAGTTTAGAGAAATGTGACATGTAAAACGTTTGAGTGTCACCACATGCGAAGCTTCTTCCAATGCAATTCTTTTAATATCTTGATAACAACTCCAAACAATCTTAGGGCAGACAGAACATAATTTGGTCTGTGACGTCTTGGTCTTAGTAAACACAAAACGGCTAAATATATCAGATAGAACTTTATAAATCTAAGGGGGCAAAACAAAAGAGGAAAAACAGGACGATTTGAACATAGGAACAACTGGTTGTTGAATTTACGGGAATCTAAACTGACGACCTGGTTTTCGGTTGTCTTGTTTTAATCCTATTTCGTGATCAAGATTTGTTTCCAGTGTGAACACAGTGCTTACATTACCGTCTTTTGCACAAGTATGGCTCAAGTCGACAGGCTTATTCGCATTTTACAACGCACACGGGGATTCCCGGAGCTCCCATTTTACTCGTCGGCTTCTAGGGAAGAGGGGATTCCCCGTTTCAAATCATATTATTATTATCTCTCTCGTAAAAAAACCCAAAAAAAACAACAACAAACAACCAAAACAAACTAAAATAAACAAAAAACAAAAAGACAACAAAAAACACAAGCAACAAAACAAAACAACCGAGACATTTCATTGGAGTGACATCGCTGGTTAAAAGAACTGAAGAGAGCGCCCTATGTAAGCCCGAGTATCTACAATACTATTATACTGACAGACCAATAGAAAGTGTCCTTTTCATACGAAGTCTTCAGTTGAAAAAGGGTACATGTTTTTAATCTTAGCAATCAGAGTGAACAATTCAATCCTATCCAACTTTTGTCATAAACGTCATCACCATCATCACCATCATCATCATCATCATCATCATCATCATCACCATCATCATCATCATCATCATCATCATCATCATCATCATCATCATCATCATCATCACATTCATCATTATAGCAGCAGCAGTTTATTGTTATTACCCTTCTCCATCATTACCATAGTTCTAGTTACCAGTATGGCCATCATTACCATAGTTCTAGTTACCAGTATGGCCATCATTACCATAGTTCTAGTTACCAGTATGGCCATCATTGTCACACCACAACTATCACTGTGATCTTAACCTTATTCCACACAACCTGACCGCGTGACCTCTCGTACCCCC
>NW_004797384.1:1347445-1351953 GCF_000002075.1 Aplysia californica | reverse complement strand
TATATGTTATTTGATACATGTCTATACGTAATTGTAATGATATAGCCAAAGTAAATGTCTTTATATAAAACACCTTACATTCGTTTCACAATGTAAAGCCAACAGTTTCATTAAAAGCACAAAAATGAGAATCAATTTTCCTGCCTGGTTGAATTAATCAGCAAACAGAAGATTAGCTGCATTGCTACTTAACATCAAAACAAAAATGTCGATCAAAAGACGAAAGTTTAAATACGATTTTTACCTGAAACTCTCTAATTAAAAGAATGATTTGACCTTAGCCCAAGGGGTGGAACATTGAAACAACTTAGAAAATTTAGAAGACGTTGTTATTTGCTTGTAATATTCTAGACCCGGCAAACAAGACTAGTAGGAAGCACTTCATATTCTATTACAGTTATTATCATAAGAATTGGATTATATGATCATCTAATAGAGTAGAGTGTGTTAACATAGAATGTGCTTTCGTGGGGGTTGCTCCTTCTTTTCTGCCAAAAAAGTTATATCGTTTGTATCGCTCCTTCGTTTTATTTTCTTGGTATGTCACTCTGTGGGTGTACTAACTCATCTAATCCTAAGCACCTATATGACCTTAATACTTTGCAAGTGCCTTAAAACTTGTACTGAAACTAGAAATAGATTAATAAATACGATTGGGAGCGTGTAGCATGGGTTATACCTGGAAAAGAAAGAAAACACAGACTTTGTTTTGTTTCCTGTCTCTACAAATTACAATAACCTGTCAGCTTTCTTTGGGTGGGAAAAGTAAAAAAAGTTAGCTATTCTCTACATCGGCGCGCCCAGGTTGCAGTTTTGTTGCAACACAAGAACCAAGAAGTTATCGTTGAAATTTGAATGAGGGCTTCCATTTGTCTCCAATTGTTTAATGTTAGGCAGTGAAAGACATCGATGCATGACCTTCGCTGTCAATAATTCGCTTTTCAGCGCACCTCCCTTACCACTGGATTTCCTATGTCACGAAACAACAACTATTTTCAAAAACAGCTCATTGCGTGTATTATTAAGTGTCTTACTGTGCTTACAACTGCATGCAGTCAAGTAAGCGTCACATTGAGTATTTTCATTTCGAATGTGGACATGTATTGAACGAAATGTTGTCGTACGCCTAGGCTTGTACGTTTACACGGCAGGGTGTGTAGCCTGGGTGGATTTCACCTTCCCAGCTGAGACCCATCATTGGTATTGGCACGACTAGTACGTGCTGATGGTTCGCGCATTTGCTGTTCGGTGTCCCCAGGGGGCGCCATAATCCTCATGAATAAACAATCATGGTTGATTTAGTCCCATCAGCATCCCACACTAACGAGGCACTGTTCCAGATTTATGTTCCGAAAGCGAAGAACGCATTTTAAATGACGTGACCGTATTTTGGGATTATATAAAACTTCTGGCTATATTTAAACAAATTACAAATACCAGTCAGCTTTCTTTGGGTGGGAAAAGCAAGTTAGCCTTCCATATAGAACGTTTTTGATCTAATGGATATAACCAGGGTATCTATTCTTAATTGTCTTACTCAGATTTGTACCACTGTGACGTCATTTCTAAAAGTTGATTTTACGAATAGAGAGTCTAGGTTAACTTTTACTTGTGTTTTATTTAGCCTTCCGTCCTCTAGTGGACACCTGGGTGAATACCTCGTAGCACGGAACCTTTGGGGCTGTCTTCAGTAAAACGGTGTCTGTTGTATAACAGTTGCCGATTTTCATGGCATACATAAACCGAAGCTCGATTTCCAAATGGAGACAATATTTATGGATGATCTTAGTGTGTGTTTTTTTTTTCTCATGGGACGTTGCATCCCTCTCAGAAGAGACTTCCCCTAGCAAGTAGGGTTGAAGGCTGTGACCAAAATTTTCTAACAATTTGTGTTAATGGGCTCAAAACACCTACATTTAAAAAAGGAATGTTTTCAATTGTTATCCTGTTTGGGCAACTTTACGAATGCGCCACGATTTTGTGAAATCTTAATCCAATCTGGCGCTCGTCAGTGTTTGGGTTTAGAATTATTGATACTACTGTAATGCTGGTTCACTTGTTTTACTTTGGATGGAAAAATCAACTAGCTATCTTCAATAAAGAGACAAATATATTTTACAATTAAAGGCGGTGGCGGTCGTCTGGTGTAGGAGATAAAATTTGCGTAAAAATTGCTGCCGAATTTCGGTACTTCCCAAGCGTAAGTGCTTGAAAGCTGCAAGTTTGCATTTTGCGTTCCTTTCATCAACGTTTTTAAGTAGAATTCGCTCAAGCAATGTGCTTTTAAATGGACATAAAAAGGTATTAAGCCAAAACATTTTTAGATGGAGAAAAACAAAACATGTGCATGAGTAATATTTGTGTCACGACGCGGTGGAATCAGGTGCTCGTCAATTTTGTGACAAGTGGAGTTATCGGCATTATATTAAGGCCGGTGCTACTCGGCCGCTGTCGAGTGGCTGGCGTTAGGCTTCTCGCCCAATCTAGGGTTGCTAGCGTCAGGCTAGTCTACCGAATTCGGTCGAGTAGCCTGACGCCACTGGCCCGTGAGGATTTCTGCGACCTTGGGTGACTAGCATTTTTTAGCCACCCGGAGTCGGTCACCGAGGTCTAGTCTTAGTCTTATACGGGGTGCGCGCTACGGCTGGATCGGGCCGATAGCCCGATTCGATCGCCTGAAACTGAAAACAAACAAGTTTGTTGTTTTTGAGGCGACCGAGTCGGGCAATCCCATCCATAGTGAGCACCCCGTATTAGGTAGCGTAAATACGGCCTTCCGAGCGACATGAAGCTATTGAGAGCATCTAGCACACCACTGTGATAGGCCCAAACTAGATCGTAGATAATGTTTTTCCACCATCTATTTTTGTCGTCTTCCGAGCTTTCCCTCGCGATTTGACTACATTGTTGTAGCTCCCCTATATCTATCACCCGTTATTAATTATTTAATTGTGAGGCAGCGTGGTGGAATCAGGCTCTCGTCAATTTGTGGGCATGTAGAGTTATTGGTATCATCTTAAAGCTTGTTCACTTGTCTTTATTTGGATGAAAACGGTATCAATTTATCTTGAATACAAGTCGAGATAATTGCGAATGAAGGAGGTGGGGGTAACATGTTTTCAGTGGTAAAATTAGTTAGAAAATGGCCGCCAAAGATTGGTTATTTCCTTAGCTTAAGAGTCCAGGTCAACTGAAAATTTACATTTGTTATGCCTTTAATCAACGTTTTTCAGAAAAATCCACACAGAAATGAGTTCTTTAATGGGCATGAAAGCCAAAAAACAAAAATTTGATAAAAATAAACAAAGCTGCAGAAAAATGCAAGTTTCTTCAGTTTGATTATTTTGACGAGAGCCTGATTCCACCGCGCTGCCTCACAATTATTATCATTAATCGGAATGCCGGTGACAAAATTACTAACAATAGAAGCAGCGTAGTGATGTTATTAAAGATTGTCTAACTACTACCAAGATATTTCAATTGCCCTATCTCGGTCTTTTTCTGTCTTCCCAAGCAAGTCAAATATACACACTTTAAGACCACCAATAACTCCGTATTCCAGGAAATGAATAGCACCCGATTAAATCGGGTCCTGACACAAGTAACAAACTTGAACACATCAATTGTTACACTGTTGTCAACTGCCCACGTTTTGTCATGTTGATGATATTCCACCTCCAACTCAGTAAGTAAATGAGTGGTTTATACGCCCCTATCAACAATATTAAGTTATTTAAGAAATGATGTGTCCGAATTTAATGATGTCTACGATGGGGTTGTTAGTCTTAAAAACTCCACAAAATTACCTGGGTTCAAGAACACCGAGTTTTGGATTCGAACCAGAACCAACCAATCCGTTGTCCAGCACGATATCGACTTAGCCTATTAATGCAAAGATGAAGCTTGTTCTTCCATAAAATATATCCTCTCCACCCCTCCTCGCTCCGCCATGCCGTACAAAAAGAGTGCAAATGGCGTGAATCCCAATGAACGGAAAACGCACTCTTAGTAAACCGATTAAGGGACATTTGAACCTTGTATTGCGCCATTAAGGATGATTAGGAAGCCAAATTTTGGTCATTCTAGTTATAAATTTATTGGCTAAGCTTTTAGTCCAAAGTCATGACGAGGTCACAGTGCAGCTGTAAATTTGGAGAGTGTCATTAACACTTTAAGGACGAAGCAAACACTTTATAATGCAATTATGCTCGATCTGCAGCAGACTAAAAGCTGGGTATTTAAAATTATCATAAAGAAATCAGGAACACGGGTTTACACATTCCATCGCATACATGTTGTTGACTGCCTTTTTACTTTTCAGATTGAAAAGAAAATGAAATACAGAATAGAAAACCAATATATATGAACGAAAAAGTTGTTCTTGTTGCAAAAGGCCCAAACAGTGCGTCTTTTAAACATTGTCCACAAAATCGGAATTAATCGTGCAGGAAATAGCGAAGCTTCCTTTATATAAGAAATAATATATTCATCAATGTTGTCACCCTACC
>NW_004797384.1:1340021-1342521 GCF_000002075.1 Aplysia californica | reverse complement strand
TCTGAATTAACCTGTTCCCCTATGGATTTTCGGGGTCTCAGGTTCATGTAGAGACACATTTAGGTTTCTCATACGTCATTCGATTTGGAGCTGGTTTAATTTAGAAATGATAGAGGGCTCTCGTGGCCTAGAGGTCAAAGTGTTCGCCTCTCATTCAAAGGTCCTGTGTTCAAATCCGTGTAGCGACAGAAAAATTTTCTTCTCTCAAATTGTCTCCTTTCACCTCCTTTCCTGCTCACCAACAATATTCTGTCGTCTTCTTTCGTCTCCACTTTCTGCCCCCCCCCCTCACCTCCTTTGACCCCTCTACTGGGCTCCTGACCCTTCGACAGCCTTTCTACTGTTACTCCTTGGCTCCTCCTTACTGCTGTCTTTAAGCCACACCCTTGATCTTCTGGTAGGAAAGATCTACACCTAGCCTTCTCGAAATAGGGCAAAAAATCTCGGAGGTACCGTGTGCAAGTTGCGCACGTTAAAGAACCCTTGGTGGTCTAAAATCGATAAGATTAGGCTTCGGCAGCTACCCGCGCAAAATTCAAAATTTCTTAACTGCCAAGTGAAAATGCTAATGTGTCCCGCGCGGTCATAAGACTTTATGCTGTTGCGAGTGCCGAAAAACACTTACCAACAAAAAAATAACAGTTTCAAATATATACACTAATTCACTAGAATTCCTTCGGCTTATTTGTTAAGAGGTTGGAGAAAACTTCGAAAAAATGACAGGTCTAAATTTACATTTCATCTGCTTATGTGTAGAGGTCGGAGGTAACTATTATTATTATTTTTATTATTATTATTATTATTATTATTATTATTATTATTATTATTATTATTATTATTATTATTATTATTATTATTATTATTATTATTATTATTATTATGGCACTCAAATGACCTTATGCGGTTGCCAGTGCCGTAAAACCTCTACTAAAACTAAACTATTATTATTATTATTATTATTATTATTATTATTATTATTATTATTAATATTATTATTATTATTATTATTATTATTATTATTATTATTATTATTATTATTATTATTATTATTGCTTTGATATTCCTATTTTTACATTCAGAAGGCTAGACCAGTTCTTGCCAACCTGAGCTATATCCAGAACTTGTGGGCTATTTTGGTGATTCTCGTGGGCGGTGGAAATAGGCGTGGTAGTGACACGTATTATTGTATTAATCAAATTATATCCTGCTTGAAATTACATGTACGGGTGCGGAGTAAATATTATGGTGGTCTCGAAATTGTAAGAAAACAGGACGCTGGCTACGAAAAGGTCAACCACAGCTGGGTAAGACCAACCCAATAGCTGAAAAACTTTCATCAAAGCTGGAGAAAAAAGTATCTAAAAATAAAAGGATCTAAAAATGCGGGTAAATCCTCTAGAAGGTTGGAACCCCCCCCCCCCCATTCTTAAAGAAAGCAAAAAAACCCACAATTCTTTAGGAAAGGCAATCCTGTAATTCTCTGGTCGTGTGGGCATGGGTTTTCAGGCTCTTTACATGCTCCGACGACCTCAGAAGAGCCTCGGGACCGGTTGCGAACGACGATAGCAATAACTTGTAAGCACACAAGTTAGTCCGCATTGACTATGAAAATTATTTTTTACCAAGATTATTGGCCACATTCCTTTCACTGTTTTGAAAATATGATAGCATAGACGTAGGGTAACAAACACACTAACAATGGCATCACTTAGAAGTGGCTTCCATGTGATTTTTCAGCCTACTTTTATTAAATGCTAGGGATGAAGATGACGAATTATTTCCTAAATTTTGGTCACTCTATGGGAAGAGTTCGGAATGAGGGTTGTGTCCTGCCTCCCAGGACAGCATGGCGGGGATCTAGAGTAAGCACCAAACAACTTAACACTAAGACAAATACTCACGTCATTTCCTACATCAGAACATCACCATCGCCAACAAAAATAATCATCCTCATGCTCATCATCACAATTACCATTACCGTCACCATCATCATCATTATCAACATCATCATCATTATCATCATCCTCATCAACAGCAGCAGCAGCATCATCATCATCATCATCATTACCGATTCAACAATTCCCTTTTCCCTTGTTTCGTTTCTCTTGAAAACGTAACAATTTGCGCCATTACATTCTTTTTACGTAACCAACAAATACGTGCACCACAATCGGGACACGGGACCCAAAAAAAACAACCCAACTCCAAACCTATGTATGTGAACTTTTCCTTTGTTACATTTTTTGGGGTTGCTGATGAATGTTAGTGTTCAGAGCTGCCACTGTGTAATTTCTCATTTCCTTTGACCTCTTGGGGAAAACAACATTTTAGCCCTGGTTATAACTTGCTCTTCTCAATAGTAATATTATAATGACAAGCGTCACACTTTTATAAATCAGTCTTGAAAACAAACCTCTATAAGTAGATTATTTGTGTGCGCCTGTGCAGATTTCAAAGTTGAGAGAGAAAGTGTGTTTGTGTGTGTGTGTGTGTGTGTGTG
>NW_004797384.1:1333075-1339800 GCF_000002075.1 Aplysia californica | reverse complement strand
GAGAGAGAGCGAGAGAGAGAGAGAGAGCGAGAGAGAGAGAGAGAGAGAGAGAGAGAGAGAGAGAGAGAGAGAGAGAGGAGAGAGAGAGAGTAATATTGAATGATTGTGTATTATTTTTCTCACAAATTGCAATTACTTTCCTTTGACGTATCAGTTACAGTTGAGCGATAATGTAACATTCAACTACACAGAGCTGTCTTGGGATTAGATGCTATACATATTCATTGTTATTATAATAGCTATTTTCATTCTTATGTTTGTTATTATCGTTATTATTAATATAAACAGTAATATTATTATTGTTAATATCATTATTATTATCATCATTATTACTATTATCCAATACTACTATTGTCAAAGTTAGGTCAACCTAGTGCTGCTACCATAGTGACAGTAGATGGTACTACCTGCAGCTGTTCCTACTGCCTTGTAGGTGCGTACGGGAGTATGAAAGGTTAAGGGAGTAAACCCTAAACAAATCCGGAGGGAGGGCCCCTAAGGCAGTCGACAGGGAGGAACGGTCCGAACTATCTTCTGGCAGCCACTCCAACTTTACTGGTTCCAAATGTATTGACCTTGTCTCTCCTTTGGACTAAATGAGCTAAGTCGAGAGGGGGCTCGTGCAAATTGGGCAAGGCACGTTCTCCATATGGTCAGGCCCAGGCATTTAGCTTAGTTAAGATTTCAAGATTTCTGGGAGGACGCTGCAAAAGAGCAAATACAGCGGATCAGACCCACAGCTCAACCACAGCTACAACAACATTTATATGATTAGGGAGAGGACACTTCATCCTTGTTGTGAGGAGCAAGGGAAAATACACGGGAGGTGGCAGTTTACGGGTTATAAGACATCCTTATTTGGCGAAACAGGATGTCGCCACGAGTCACCTTTGACGATGGGAGTGACTATTCAGTCGTACTGATCAGCTACCGCCCGTCTCAAACTGGGCAGCCCCCAGTCAGTAAGGTGCTGATCCGCCACGGTGTATGGAGCTAGGACAAAAACCGAAAGGCAGACGTTAAATCCAGCACCAGGCAAAAAAAAGTAAAACTAACCCCATGGAAACTGGGGACCTGGAATGTTAGAACAATGACAACCGGATTGGACACTACAAACATGGAGAAAACAGAGGACATCAGAAAGACAGCAATCATAGACAGGGAGCTCAGACGACTCAATGAAGACATCACTGCCCTGCAAGAGACAAGACTTGCTAACTCTGGTACCACTAGAAAAAGAAACTACACATTCTTTTGGAAGGGTCTTGGTGAAGATGAGAGGAGAATCCATGGTGTGGGCTTTGCAGTACACAACAGATTGCTGAACAGGATTAGCGCCCCCAAGAGATATCTGAACGTATCGCTGTCATGGAAATGGAAACCAAAACTGGAAAGGCTCACTTCATCAGCGCCTACGCCCCAACTCTAACAACAGAAAATGAGAAAAAAGACCAGTTTTACGAGGAACTTCAGGATGCAATCAACAACGTCCCAAAAGCAGACCAACTGTTTCTCACGGGCGACTTCAATGCAAGAGTAGGTACTGAAAACAAAGTATGGCCCACCAGCCTTGGACCTTTTGGGCTGGGAAAAATCAACGAGAATGGTCAGAGACTCGTAGAATTCTGCACAAATAACAACCTTTGCATCACTAACACCTTCTACAGTGGCAATGACAGACACAAGGTTTCTTGGTGCCATCCAAAATCAGGCCATTGGCACCAAATCGACTTCATCATCGTCAGAAAGAAAGATGCCAACATGGTAAAGCAAACAAGATCCTTCTTCAGTGCAGACTGCAACACAGACCACCTTTTAGTTATAGCTAAGGCAAAGATAGTCACAAAGAAAACACCAAGAGCTAGAAAACAAAAGAAACCTAAGATCAACGTAAGAAATACCAAAGACCCAGCGTTAAAGGCAATTTTTCAAGGACATGTTAAAGAAGAGCTCCAACATCTAGATAGCTCATCCCCAGACAACATGTGGAATAGCATGAGATCAACAATTTATAATTCTGCGTCGATTACTTTTGGAATAGAAAGACCTTGCAAGGAGGACTAGGTTGAAGACAGTGCATCAACACTCCCACCACTACTCGTGAAAAAGCGTAAGATCCTCATAGAACTCAACACAAATCCAACAGAGAGTACAAAGCAACAACTACGTGCCGCTAAATCCAACCTTCAAAGAGAAATCAGAAAGTGTGCCAATCAATACTGGGACAACTTATGCTCAGAAATCCAATAGGCCAGCGGTACTGACAATATCAGGAAAATGTATGAAAACATCAGAGTTGCTATTGACCCAACAGCAAAGTGGCACCTCTAAAGTCTGCGACAGGTGAACAGCTGACTGACACGAAGAAACAAATGGAAAGATGGGTGGAGCATTATTCAGACTTATACTCTAAGGAACGACATGTTGATAGACAGCTGCTTGAGGCCATTCCTCAGCTCTCCGAAAAGTCAGAACTTGATAGAACACCAACAGAAGAACTCTCCTCTGCAATCAATGAACTCGCTTGCAGAAAAGCAGCAGGAAATGACAACATACCTGCTGAAGTGCTGAAAGAGAATAAAGAGACCCTCCTCCCATATCTCTACAAGCTACTAACGACTTGTTGGCTGAAAGCAGAAATTCCACATGACATGAGAGATGCCAAAATCACCACGCTGTACAAAAACAAAGGGGACAAAGGAGATTGCAACAACTACAGAGGTAGTTACACTGCTAAGCATCACTAGAAAAGCTTTCGCTAGGATCATCCTGAAGCGACTTCAGAAACTAGCAGGAAGAGTCTTACCAGAGAGCCAATTCGGTTTCAGATCAAACCGTTCAACAATGGATATGATATTTTCTATTCGTCAACTACAAGAAAAATGCAGGGAGCAACAACTGCCAGTACAAACTGCGTTTGTCGATCTGACAAAGGTTTTTGATAGTCAGTAGATCAGGACTGTACATGGTGCTTGGAAAAATTTGTTGTCCCCCAATACTGCTACAGCTCATCATCTCATTCCACGAAGATATGAAGGCCACCATTCAGTTTGACGGTTCAACATCAAACAGTTTCAACATCAATAGCGGAGTAAAGCAAGATTGTGTCTGAGCAAAAACCCTTTTTAGCACTTATTTTGCTGTCTTACTGCAACACGCATTTAAAGAGTCACCAGGGGATGTCTTCCTCCACTGGAGAGCTGATGGGTTGCTCTTCAATCTTGCTCGACTCAAGGCCTTGACCAAGATCAACAAAACAACTGTAGGATACCTTCTCTTCGCCGACGATGCTGCTCTTGTTGCTCACAGTGAATCAACCCTACGAACAATGTTGGACCGCCTATCAACAGCATGCAAGGTCTTTAGCTTGGTCATCAGTGTTAAGAAAATAGTCATCCTTACCCAAGAAGGTGCAGAGCAGAGCCATATATGGCTGAACGACAAGGAACTTGGGGCAGTGGACAAGTTCTGTTACCTGGGGTCTACCATCAGCTCTACTACATCACTTGATTATGATATCGGCTCCAGGATAGGAAAAGCAACAACAACCTTTGGAAGGCTGACAAAACGAGCATGTGAAAACAAAAGATTAACCATCAAATCAAAGATCAAGATTTACGAAGCATGTGTCCTCAGCACACTCCTTTATGGATCTGAAACATGGACCTTGTACAGCAGAAAAGAAAAGCGCCTCGACATTTTCCATCGCAGATGCTGCCGCAAGATCTTAGGCATTTCGTGGAGTGACAAGGTTACAAATGTTGAAGTGTTGGCACGCGCAAACCTCCAGAGCATGACAACTATCCTGTGTTTAAAAAGATTGCAGTGGCTGGGCCATGTCAAGAGAATGGACGACAACCGGATTCCGAAGCAACTTCTCTATTGAGAACTTGCTCAGGGAAAGAGACCAAGAGGAAGACCAAAATTGAGGTACAAAGACACCTGCAAAAACAGCTTATCTAAGCTTGGAGTAGATGTTAGCATCTGGGAAGACAGGAAAACATGGAGAAAAATAATAAAGGAAAGAACTATAATGCTAGAGAGCAGCTTTAGAAACAACCAGGCTGAGAAGCGCCAACGACGAAAGGAAAACAGCGGAAATACAGAGCTTCAGTCTACGACACTGGCATGCAAGCACTGCGACAAAATCTGCACTTCAAACATAGGAAGAATTAGCCATGAAAGAAGCTGCATGAAGAAAACCTTGAGAATATCTTAAGCTAAATTGACCGTCTGCATAGACGAAAAGAGCCAGTTATTACTATTATTAACATCGTTATTATTATTATTAATATTATTATTATTATTATTGTTTAATTTATTTTTTTATTATTTTTTTAAAAATTTTTTTAAAAAATTTAAATTATGAAACTACAGTGATGCCGTGAGAGCATAGCGGAATGTTGTTGGGTTTGTTTTGATTTTTTGTTTTGTTTTCTTATTTGTTTTGATTTCGGGGGGTGGGGGGGGGGGGTTGTATTTTGGAAGGCTGGTATATATTTTTAAAATCCATATCCCTCAACTATATATAGCAACGATAATATATTCATATTAGTCAGGCATCAAAGAATAAATTCAAGTAATTATTTATTAATATAAGCGCATGGTAGCCATGGTAACCAAGCGAACATCCGCCATATTGGATAATTTCATCAAATTTCAAAGGCTATCTTCTCTCTTAATTTTCGTCCCTTGGCTTTCATTTTTAGGGAGTACAAACTACAACACATATATAATAAACAAATAACGTCAGATTTGTAATATTACGATTATGAAAATAATTATGGACTCTGGAAATATGTACATCGATAAATAACAAAAAAATCTCAAAATTCCCAACAAAAACACTGATAGTTATGTTATTCTTTCATTATCTTAAAAAAAGGCTCTATTTTAGTACAGGTCACCTATGGATGTACATTGTGTAAAATAATGAAGCTATTCAGATTTTTTAAAATAATGGAGAAGTTTTAATTCAAAGTCGGAAAAATAAATATTTGAAAAAAAAATGAAGAAAATGTTTTAAAACGTGACCCAAAATTGCTAAACATTTTTTTAAACCCCCGTTTTTAAATGACTCCGAAACTTAATTGATTGAAGCGGACGCTTGAAACTGTGATGGAAAAGGATGTAGGTTTAAAAAATGGAGGGGGAAAAATGTATGGTCAAACTGGGTAATAATTGGGAAAATCTCACCAGCAGATGGCACATATTTTTAATTCCCTTGTTTTCGAAAAAATGGAGGCGGGCAGTGGATGTAAAGTTATTGTTTTATTTTTCTGTTTCAAATTTTTTTAAGGGGCGGGGTGGGTGGGGGGGGGGGGAGGATGTTTTAAATTATTTTTCTTCTTCATTCTTCTTTTTTTTTTTAGAGGATATCTTATAATATAAACGTTCTTTTTCTTTTTCAATTTTCTTTTTAATCATTTTTTAAATTTGGTTTATTTTATGTTATTTTATTTTATTGCAATTCACTTTTTTATTTTCTTTTTCTTTTTTGCTTCTTCTTGTTTTTGTTTTGTTTTTATTTTACATTTTGATTTATTTTTTTGGGCTCCCTTGCACATTTATTGTGCAACATAGGTTGTCTAACATTTGTTTCTCTTCTTGCAGACTGAGATGGAAGAAGTTTCGAAATTTTCTTCCACTCCGAAATTAGATGTAGTCTCATGATTGTGTAAAATGGACGAGTATTAACTTGTGGACAACTTGGTGAGCTTCGCGTTTGAGTACGTTTGTAAATAGACTGCAAACTATGGACTATAATGTACAAGTAAGAGAAAGATCCCAACTGGAGGTGCTGACAATCACCATAATATTATGTAAAAGAACAATGTGATGACTCTCAAACACAATAACTTCCCACTAGATTAAGCTTCGGAAAATAAATGGGAAAAGAGACAGATGACAACCAAAGATGAACTGGAAACAGACCGTAGCAAAATACCGTAACCTAATTAAAACATAAAAATAGAAGAAAAAAGCATTTAAAAAAAAGAAAGCATTGAGTGATACATCTGCCTTGGGTGTAGACAAACCTCCCTGGCCATTTCTGATGACCACATCGCTACCTTAGAATTACAACGTTCTATCAGACATTTTTTGCAGCAAAACTAGCCAGAAACGTTATCAACATATAACCATGGACCCAAAATAACTTGGTCAACGGAGATTTTCATGCAAAATCTTTCAAAAATGATAACCGGTTTAAATTGTAATATTTTCGATGTAGGGGGTAGTGTATTAATATGTTCTATAAGACGGTTTAAATGTTCTATAAGAGGGTTTAATGTTAATCACGAGGACGAACAAATCGATCCTGGGACGTCCACATTTTCATACGATGTACTGGACCTTGTCTAGAGAAAATGGTCAGCACCTGAGGCATATTATATATCGTCGCACAAGAATGCTTCCCGAAAAAATGCTGTTTTGAGAAAATCAAAGACAACGGTTGCCCCTTGTTCAGTTTCTTTTAACGACAAGGATAATTTTCTCTACAACCAAACACATATACACACAAATGAGATCAAACTTCTTTTATAGGTAGGGCAATGTCTACTTTTCGTGTAGGTCAATATTTCTGGTAACCCCAGACATCTGGATTAGCACGCTTGCCCTAAAAAGCGACCAATCCATATAAACAACACCGTCCCTGAGGTATTGACTTTTAATGGACTCTCTGAATTGTACACTCGTGCAAGCACACATGTACTCACACACGT
>NW_004797384.1:1330948-1332352 GCF_000002075.1 Aplysia californica | reverse complement strand
CTTCCACTCTCTCTCCCCTCTCCTTCTCCCACCCTTCTATCCGCCCAACAAAGAGCCTCTATTACTCAGAGTCACGTTCACCGGTCTGGCAACGAGAAGTGGATGAGCGCGGCGCCAATGCTGAAGAACTCACACCATAGGGAGCTCCGAGACATCCTGGCGGGGCTGCATTCTGTGTCATCCACGGGGGCCCTGGCGCGTGACTTGCATAGCCAATGAGCAGACGAGTGGCCATGGCGACACAAATGTCTGCTCCCGGTAAAACCGGCAGATTTGCAGTAGTAGATTCTGCAATCCTTCATGGATTTTACCTTCTGGTATACTGTTCAGGAGCTTGGGCGGGGTTGGGGAATGTGAGGAGGGAGGGATGGGGTAATAATAATATTAATTAGCTTTTGTATTGCGCATATACCCTCCCGACAGCAAGCTCTAGGTGCTTTACACACTATATTATTACCCCAGCACACCATAGAACGCTCAGAAACGTTTTCAGCCTTCCGGGAAGCTTACAGTACAAGCAGCCGATAAAGCGCTCAAATACTAACTAACTGACAAGATTTTACACTCTCAATAGCTGGGTACGCATTCCCACCTGGGAGCAGAGAGGAAAACTCGTGTACAATGCCTTTCTCGAGTGCACAACGGGATTCGAACCGATGACCTTACGGTTTCGAGGCTGAGAGCTTAACCACAAAGCCAGCGACGCCCCTAAAGTAAAATTTGCTGTGTCATTTTCTGTTGGCGTCAATACAGACCCATTCAGACAATCAGTATATATTCGACAAGCACTAGGGAGGGAGGTGATGTTTTCGTGAGGGGGAGGGGGGCTGGAGATGGTTTAGGAAGGTGAATGTTTTTATTTTGAGGGTCAGGGTGGGGATTGGGGGGAGTGGGGTTGTGAGAGGTGTCCTTGCCCAAGGTGTGCAATACTTTGTTCGCCATTCTAATACATGTACTGATGTACAATACTGGACTAGTGACCGCAGTTTTCCGTTTCCAGACCCTTTTTTGTTACCGGTAGTTTTTTGGGTTTTTTAAACGGAATTTACACAACCGTGTGATTAGAAATTGCTTGCCGCAGGGTTCAATATTCTCAGTTCCCGACACTAACACTGGTAGGCCTACACGGATACCACATCATTGGCTTTGGCCTTTCTACTTTGAAAGAGAAAGAAGAAATGAAGACAAACATCGTCTTAGGCCGGTTTCACATTGACGTTAGCTTGATTCCAACCCTACAGTTGTCTGTTGTTCAGTTTAAATGTCTAGTCTTTTTAGAATGCAATTCTTCCTTTTCTTCTTCTTCTCCTTCTTCTTCTTCTTCTTCTTCTTCTTCTTCTTTTTCTTCTTTTTCTTCTTCTTCTTCTTCTTCTTCTTCTTCTTCTTCTTCTTCTTCTTCTTCTT
>NW_004797384.1:1295701-1329324 GCF_000002075.1 Aplysia californica | reverse complement strand
CACACACACACACACACACACACACATGCCAAGACTATCATAAGATCAGGTGGAAAAAATATTTGAAATTGGTAGCAAACTATTTTCATTAATATAGTGTTTTTTGCACATACCCGAAAAGCGTAAAAATTTTCTTTAAACACATATTATAAACTAAATACCTTTTCTTCTTTAGAACATGTCTATAATGTTAACGTCTGTGGTGTAATAATATAGATGGTCCTCCAACTCACATAAAAGACTGATCCCTATTCCAGTTTAAGGCCAGGTCGGCAGAAAGCATCGCATAATATTTCCTTCAATAATTTTATGATTTTCTGCTTTTGCAAAATTATTATTCTATATCCACTTACTCATCTTGGGAAATAAATTCTAGAGCCAAAAACTATCTAAAAGTCCATGAAAATGCATTCTACAAACAGGCAGGCAATCATATAATTCACCGTTTGTGCTAAAACTACGGCTAAAATAGGCCTTATTTATGCTGGTAAAAATAAACGCTACAAGGAAAAATCTGGTATTGATACAAAGGTCGTCTTCTCGGCTTCACGTTACTATCTGCCTTGACCTTCTGTGTGGTTATTTTCCACCTCAAAATTCCCATTCATTAAGACTGCCAAAATGCATGAATGAACCCTTGTAGTACTACGTTTCCTTATACGGAGTGATCACGCACCGCTCATACAGGGCCGCGCTGTTCATTGGTCGGCCTCCGCCGCCGGCCGCTTACCACTGGTTGTTCCGTAACCAGGAGGGTTCAGGTATCAGTTCCGATGTAAACAGTGCACGCCTACTTTGTTTTGACCTTTGTGTTTGCAAGAGTGATTTTCTTCACTTTTTCTTGATACGTTCGCAACTGTGTTTTATGCTGTGGTTCTGTGCTTTATTTTTGAAAGTGTACATGTTTTATGCTGTGATGTGGGGCTTTGTCTCTGGAAGTGCACTTGTTTTGTGTTGTTATTTGGTGCTTTATTTTTGGAAGTGTACTTATTGCTGGTATAGTAAAACACTGTTTGCCCTCTTTTGCAATCTGAATGGGGGGAAAGGGAAAGCGGTCTCGTTTGCATCAACTTCGTGTTGCTAGAGAGAAGCGATGGCACCGCGAGAAGGTGGATGAGTGTTCCAGAGGGGTTAGTTCTGTGAGTACTACTGACAGGAAGAGGGGTATTCGGCTGGGGGGGGAGGGTATGGGCGGCTCACCAAAGAAGCCATAGACAAACTTCATAAGTATTATAACCAAGCAGTAAGGGGTAGATACACTGTGAAAGACATGAAGACAGCCATTATATTGACCTCAATTTTTCATGGCTACTCCAAGGATGAACAGCACATGCATGACCACTGTCCACCCGGCAATGCATCCTGGTGCTCTTATAGGGCAGCCATAGCAAAAGGAGAAACTCGACCAGGCCCTCATCGCAGAATGTTGAAGACCAGACTTGATTACAGTCTTCTGCATGGTCATTTAAAGCCAGTATATGACAGACTGTCTGATGCTGACCTGCTACTTCGAAGGCTAAGTTTGCCGCTTCCAAGAAAGTAAAGTTTTCTATGCTGGTGGCCATTGCGGATTTCAACCATGGCCCAAAAGGTAGCAGTATTGTGAGGGAGCTGTATGGACAGAGAGAGTGTACTAGTTCAGCTTGCTTGGTGACACAAAGGGCAGCAATACTGATTGCTTAAAGTCAATGGTATGAAGGGGAGAAACTGTCTAAGAGAAGGTCTTTGAAGCTGATGGCATGAACTAGAAGGGAGAGAGAGTTGGAAGAACTTGAGGGTGGTCCAAGCTATGCTGCTGGATAATTTTTAATTGTTTTTTAGGACTGGAAACATCATGCCATTAGAAGGCAAGTGCATTTTTGCATTAAAAGCTTATTTTCTCAAAAACCATTTTTTCTGCATTTGAAGTTACAAATCTCCTATGTGGTTTGTGTGACATACTTCAAATGTATGCCTTGTGTTTACTACCATCACATACAAATTTTGTCCCATCCATATGTAAATATGTTAGGAGAGGGTTTATAATGGCATAATATATATATACGCAAATTTTAAAAAAATTCGTTTAAGTTACAGCTATTCATTTAGTGAACTGAAAATCAGACAAAATGTGTTTGATGTTGATGAAAGTATGTGTGCCAACTTTCGTGACTGTTGGGTGTATAACGAAGGAGAAATGTTCGGTGGAAATTGGAAATGTATGAAAAAATCCAAGATGGCGGCTGTTTTACCCGTTTTCATGGCAACCAAAGTATTTTTCGAAAATTGAAATGTATCACATGTGAAGATAGTCTCTGTGGGGTATGGTTATCACATGTAGTAGAGGGGAAGTTACCCGTTATGCTTTTAGTTTTCACTCCAGACCTTGACCTTAAGTACAAGTTGGATCGAGTATCTCGGCCTTTTTGCTGGGATATTGTATCTCTCTCATTCTGGGTTTTCTGGAATGACATAATGGCTAAGCCAATATTGGGTCGACCGAGACTGAAGAACCCAGATGCACGAGTTCGGTCAAGTAAGTTCCAAATGCAGGGCTTAAGCAGACTTTTACCCGCAATCCTAATTACAAAATAGGCTTTGCAATGCCCCGAACGTCTTCGTTAATGATTAATGAACGCCTTAATTGGTGAACTTGGGTCAAGATTGGTCTGAGATTGAGGGAAACGACTTTAGCTTTCAGTTGCATATTTCCTCAAGGCCAAGCCAGAAGCCGACAATAACAACAATTTTGTCTCCATTCAAACTGGGTCTGGGTTTTCGGAAAAAGGCACATGGTCCACTGATATAAGCTATGAATATTTAAAGACACAATTACAAGGATTTTTTTTTCCTCGATAAGAAATAGAATACTAGTAAGTAACCCCATAAATAAGCCACAGCTCTCTCTCTCTCTCTCTTTCTCTCTCTCTCTTTCTCTCTCTCTCTCTCTCTCTCTCTCTCTCTCTCTCTCTCTCTCTCTCTCTGCCTCTCGCCCTCTCTCTCTGCGTTGGTCTCTCTTTCAGTCTCTCTCTGTCTCTGTCTCTGTCTCTGTCTCTGTCTCTGTCTGTCTGTCTGTCTGTCTTTCTGCTTCTCCCCACCCTCTCTCACTCTCTCTCTCTCTCTCTCTCTCTCTCTCTCTCTCTCTCTCTATCTATCTATCTATCTATCTATCTCTATCTATCTATCTATCTATCTATCTATCTATCTATCTATCTATCTATCTATCTATCTAATTTTCTATCTCTATCTCTCTCTCTCTCAAAATTACGCTGTCAATTCGTGTAGAGCCCTAAAACTTCCCAAAACTAGCGTCCTTACTCGTTATGCTACAGTCTACGATAATTTTGAGTGAACATTTTCAATGTTTTCTTAGCAAACGCTGTACTGACCAAAGGCAACTGTTGCGATTAAGTGCCAAGTGCTAAGGCGAGGACAGGGACATGAAAGAAAGCTTTTTGCACGACAATACGAGATTCCTCAGACAATTGTGTGGGTCTGGCATGATCATCCCAGAGGCAGCAAAATGTCCCAAAAACTGTCTGACCCTAGTTATGACAAGTCTGGAGCTGCAAACTCACCAACATTTGTTGGTTTATTTATTTTTTACTTCTTATTTTATTGGGGGAGGGTGGGGGGGGGGGGGGGTTGTGTACACTATTTGCTTGTTAAAGTGAAGATTTCGTTTTGGTTTGTAAAAATCGATTTTCTCACTTACGCGTGGCAGGCATCTCGGACATGCTTGTTGATATTTTCTTCAACACGTGACTGATTTAAGGGGACTTTGAGTGTTTCACCAAAGATTTTTTTTCTTCGAATTGATTATTATCAGTTTCTGTCCCTTTTGTGAATTAAGTGAAATACATTTTTTTTACTCCAAAATTGATATATTTTACAAATCAGAAATATATTTGCTGATAAAGTGTCTGCCCGAGAAAAATATTCACCGAAGCTTATTCATTTTGGTTATTGGAGGTTTTAGAGCAACTGCAAAACGTAAGGTCACATTAAGGCCGAGGAGCTGCAAGAGAGTATCAAAATGAAAAAAAAAATGGAGCCTAGCGAAAGACAACTGTAAATAGTAACAAAAGTATAAGTAGACACACAATGTAGCACCCTCCAACCGCCTGCGCTGTTGTTGACAAGACAGTGTCTTTGATAATATAATAACATGGTTAATAATAATTACAAGTAACACATATATGTGCTGACTAGTTTTAGTGGTATCAACGATAATGATGATAATAATAATAATATGAAGATAATTGTATAGCGCCAACTCCCGTGTAAACACAGCACTAGGCGATTTACATAAATGCATGTACGAACAGTATTCGCGCTCACACGCGCACACACAGACACAACACACACACACACACACACACACACACAAGTGCGCGCGCGCACACACACAGACACACACCGGCACACACACCCGCACACACACCCGCACGCACACATACACACTCAAGCATATTACACGCATACATCTACTTGCTTGTCACACGTGCACGCTTACACATCGTAACGAAATTAATACCTACAAATACATATTAAAAATTAAATAATATCATCATCATCATCCAGTGCCAGATCTGCGACAGACATCGGCTATCATGGTTTTCCATTCATTCCTTTGCTCGGATGCTCTCAAAAAAGCTACGTTTCCCTGATCTTTTCCCTGTTACCCTTTTGTTTAGGTTCCCTAAGTATGTCGTTCTGGGCCTACCCTTGCCTCGCTAGCCCTCAATTTTGCCAGTGAGGGCTAGATGTTCAAGACACTTATGTCTATTCAGGTGTCCCAAAAACTGCATTTGTCGTTTCCTGATTGTTTTTAACATTGAGCGTCCCAAGTTGGCTTCATCAAGCATTACCTCATTTGATTTTTTTTCCTTCCACGATACTCTTAGCAGTCTCGCATTTCTTTTGCTTTTATTTTATTTTAACTGTCTTTCGTGATCGTACAGCATTCACAGCCATATAGAAGAGTTGACCAAACATAGCATTTCAGAACTTTCATTTTGGTGTTCATTCAGATGTTTTGTTTTTCAGGATTGTGCTCATTTTTATTGAAACTAGCCTTAACCATTGTAGTTCTCCTTTTTATTTTTGTGGAACATTGACATCAGATGTAATCATATATCCTAGGCATTTAAACTGTTGGACTTGTTTGATCTTTTCACCTTTGTTAATGAGATTACAACTAGGATTTGCTGCTTTTGGGGATATTACCATGCATTCTGTTTTCTTTACATTCAACAATAATCCTTTACGTTCATTTTCTGTTTCAACAGTATCTAGAGGAAATTGAAGGTCCTTTTCGGACATATATACACAATGCAATTGGCAAAATACGTAAATGGATACATAGTCATTTGCATAACATTAAAAATTATGTCATTAAATGTGTCTTTAAAGATATTTTAAATTTGGACGCATATGTTGTATGTCTCTAGGGTTGGGGAAGAGAGTTCAACAGATGGAAACCACATCATTATTGTTCATACGAGAAACAAGACATACCTTTATGAACATTACGAAGCAAAAACCTTCTTGTTATTTTCTGAGGTCTTGTAAGTTTTTCGATATTTTTATATGTTTTTTAAACTCCCAAACTGTATCAAAAAAAAAAAAAATTAAATAAAGAGAAAGGGCAAGAATCTCGTTAGTTTTATTTCTTTTTATATTCTCTCTTGTTTTTTAGAGGAGTAGGACAGGATGGGGACAGGGTATGTGTATGTTTTTTATATCAACTTTGCACGCTGTCTTTCAGTTATCTTGCACCTCCGGTATAATCATCACACTCAACACAGTCTGATGACAAGGCTGCTTCCCTCTCGATTGCTAACCCACATCACGATAGTAATGGGGACTTCGCTAGCAAAAATAAAAAAGCGGAGAAAAAGGACTGACAAAAACAAAAGGAAAAGAAAAAATTAAAAAGGGGGGAAAAGAAATGGGCCAGAGTATGTTCACCACTCCAAAATAGTGAGTGGTGGCAACAGGACATTTCCAAGGTCTCCAGGCTATCATTGCGCATTCCTGATTCGTCATTACTGAACTCACACGACGGGACGTGCGGGCGTCTCGTCAATTTTTGTACATCTTCAGAGACTTCTTAGGCTGAATCAAATGAGATCAGGTCCAAAATACATTCTAAACTAAAAAGTAAGACTCCCCCCCCCCCCCCCCTAGTAAAAACTACGAAAACAAAATAACACACACACAACCAACAAAAAAAACAACAACCAAAAAAAAAACCCCAAAAAGAAATGTATTTACATGATTCTACAACGCAAGTTTCAGTTAAAATAGAAGAACCATATTCAGATATAACAGGATTATCGTTCATAGGTTGGTTAGAACAAAGTGTACCAGAATATAATCTTTAAATATCATTTTCAGATACTTCGAAAAATGGAGTGGTTATTAGCGTCTCGTGGATGCCCGTCAGCAAGATCCAAAGAGGATTTACAGACTCCAGTACATAGCTGACTCTTGTTTGCCCTTTCAGAGTTGACATACCTGCGTCCATACATTTTAGATAGTTTTAGTAAGAGTTTTACGACACTCGCAACCTAATAAGGTCATATACGTGCAGAAGATTAAAGGTATCACAAGAGAGTAACAAACATAAAAAAGAAGGATTGATTAGGGCGAAATATGTTTGATATAATATGAAAAAAGGAGCAGATCACACCAGAGCACCCACCTACCACCCACACATTTTTAGAGTGACATGAGAGGGGATCAAAATAAAATAAATGATTATAAAAATTACATTTAAAAGCATATATCCACACTCTATACCATGCTCTGTCCGCTTTACAACTATTATTACCCCCAGAAGACCCAAGTACTCTCAAAAACGTTCTCGAATTCCTGGGAAAGACATACTTTGCTCTCTGAAAATAATCAAGAGAAGGAAAAAAAAAACTGACTTAGTATTAAAACGTTAGTCGAATCTGTAATAAATAGCTCACCCCAAGATGAAGGCCTAAGGAGGAAAACATGTAATTCGTTCGTTTTTGTATTTTGTGTCTCTTATTCTGCTCATACGGACATTTTCTTATTCTCTTAAAATGTGTTCATTCTTGTTTTAACGTTGGCATTTTACTCCCCCATCGACACAACAGACCATTAGAATTTAAGAGGCGGAGTTTTACCAAGCTTGCCAGAGCCAAAACGGGCTGAGAGGGATAATAATAAGTGTCACGGCGTGGTAGAATGGGGCGCTCGTAAATTTTTGGTCATTCATGTAGAATTGTTGGTACCATCTAAAAAGCTTATTCACTTGAAGTGCTTTCAATGGAAAAAAATACCCATCTTTGTTGAATAGAAGTCGAGGTATTTGCTTTTGAAGAAAGTGGGTACGCCTGGTTTCAGAGGTAAAATTACAGAGAAAATGCCCGCCAAAGTTTAGTAACATCAATAGCTTGAAAGTCGTTAAAAACTGAAAAATTACATATTTTGTGCCTTTAATCAAAATTAGACAAATTCACACATAGATGTGTTTTATATGGACTTTAGGTGTTGAGCTAAAAAACAACAACAGAAATTCGATAAAAATTGCTAAATTGACGGTAAAATGTCTGTTTCTTCGATTTCATTATTTTGACGAGGGCCTGATTTAACCACGATGCTCACATATTGTCATTATGATACAGAAAGATCGAGGTAGTCTTTACACACTCTGCCAACTTGGAAATCAAACAGGGGTCTCCTGAGTGCGATGAAGAAGCTCCTAACCACTCCACCACAGATGTCTGTAGGTTTATTTCGTGAGCACCGGGGCGAAGGTTTGCAAGTAAGTGCTCAGGAACAAATTTTAATATTGATCTAGATAGTGGAAAAAGGAAGACATTTTTAAAAATCAATAGTTCTTTGTCTGAGAAAAAAGGGCGATATCCTTCATTTTTGACGTAACAAAAAACAGGAGGACTGTTGTTCCTCGATTTTTTTCTTTGTTTCCTTCTCCGTCTCTATTTATCCATTTACGAATGTAACTTTAGACAAACTACAAAAAAAAGACTCTTATTTAAGGAGAATGGGACCACGCAAGCCAGCCTCCAAGGCTTACAACATACGATTCGATGGTTTCAAGGCACAAAGAAATAGCATACCATATTTATTTGGGATGTGTGTGTTTGTGTGTGTGTGTGTGTGTGTGTATGTGTGTGTGTGTGTGTGTGTGTGTGTGTGTGTGTGTGTGTGTGTGTGTGTGCGCGCGTGTGTGAGTTTATTTCTTACCATTCATTATCTGTCCTTGAGATCTTCAATGCTCCACAATAATGATGCAGATGATTTTGACTATGTAAACATCTGCCTCGAGCCACCAAATAATACGTAATGACCGATGCAGTTAGCACTGATGAAGACAATACGATTGTTAATTTTTCAGGTTACCGACAGAGCAGCGTGCCTTATGCGCCTTCACAAGAGTCTTCAGAAAATGAAACCGATGTTGTGGTGATTGCTGACTGCAACATAACAGTGATGGCGGCAAGAGATAAGGACCCGCCAAAGGAACATCTTGCGGACCCGAAGAGCAGCACACGTCGTCATTGTTCGACATTTGCACTACCTCATCTCGACACGTTATGGCATTGCGGTAAAAGAAGACAGAAAAAGTACAACGTTTAGTAAAGAACATAACAGATACCTATTGTAGAGCACTTAGCCACTCAGTCGTAAAATACAGAAGACCTGAGTTTCGATTAACTTAGGGAGATAATTTTAAACGCGCAACTTATTTCAAAGAGTTTCTTCGTGTTTTGTCTACTGAACTGCATGAATGGGATTGTATTACGTTTAAGCAATGACTTTTCCCCCAAAAAAGCTCTCTCTCTCTCTCTCTCTCTCTCTCTCTCTCTCTCTCTCTGTATATATATATATATATATATATATATATATATATATATATATATATATATATATATATATATATATATATATATATATCTTTCTCTGTGTTTCTCTTTCTTTGTCTCTCTTTCAATTTCTTGTTTTATTTTGTCGTTTCGTTCTCTGTTTCTTTCATTTTTTTCTTTCTTTCTTTCTTTCTTTCTTTAAATCTTTCTTTTTTTTCTTTTTTTTTCTTTCTTTCTCACTTTCTTTCATTTATTCATTATTCTCTTCATAATCTTCTTCGAGAGAGAGTTTGTCAATCCTACAAAACATGTCGTTGGTAACTCTAGCTTTTCACACATTGCTTCCAGGGCGCTTCGACCCTTGCTTTTTTTCTCAGCAATACGTCGTGTTTTGAAGGCAGTCTTAATTATTCATACTAAGCAGAGTCACCAGAAATTTAGGGGGAAAGGATTACCCTTAACTTTTACGTTAGCAGCAAGCAAGCTTCGGCAGACATGCTGTGTGTTCCACTTTCAACTGCCTTGGTGTGTACATTGTTTGCGGGTTTTAAAGTTTTAAAGCTAAGTATTATACTATGTCCTATAGACAGCGAAAGATCTTGTCAGTTTGTTAGTGTTTGAGCGCTTAATCGGCTGCTCGCACTGTATGCTTCCCGGGAAGCTGAGAATGTTTCGGAGTGTTCTATGGTCTGCTGGGGTAATAATATAGTGTAAAGCGCATAGAGCCTGCTGTTGAGCGGGGATATGCGCTATACAAATGCTATCTATTATTATTATTACTACGTGAGTTGGGATCCCAAACCCAATTAGCCCAATATACTATTGTCTAGGAAAATTATTCTAGTGACTTTTTAGAAGAAATTACACACTGTTCAGAAATCAATATTTAAACGAAGTTAGCAATCGTTATTCCTAAAATTATGACCAGCGAATATTCATGGTTTTGAGCATAAGAATTTAAAACATTGTAGGTTTCAATCTCTATGCATTGTTGTAGAGTACTTTAAAATTGAGCTTTACTTTTCCAGTTTACTTTTTTTAAAAGAATGTGAGCATCTTTTGTACTATATAGATCGAATTCAAAACTGGCTAAAAGCCAACGGGAATTTACTAATCCTGCTTGACTTATAATACTGGTCAACAAATCTCATTATTTTTACACCATCGAAGAGACAAAATGCAATTCAAGTGATTTCGGCTAGCTTATTTTAGATTTGAAGTCCGACTTGAGCTAGCGTGTCAGTTTGTAATGGTACACGATGTACTGTTCTGCCCTTTTTTAAACCTTGATATTAGAAATACTACTAAATTTGAAAGGGTGAACTATAGTTACATTTTTATCACCCTCTAAAACTTTTTCGGGTGATAAAAAGTGCGAAAAGCCCCATAGAATTTAAATATTAAAACGGCATTAAAATATACGCGTTAGAAGCACAATTTGATCGCGAGTGCACGTTTAGTTGTGATAAGTGCCCGTCTCGGGTTGAAGAAACCAGTTGCCCTGAGTTCTTACTTTTTTCACACCCAAATTTGTCTCTCGTTTGATGTTGAAAAAGTCTCCATTTTTGACTGTATCTTTTACAGCTTTTAATAATTCCCAGTTTTATCGGAAGCGGATGTAAGAATACTTTCTGTGGATTTACTAGAGACATTGTACTTTTTCAGACTGATTTGTAATATAATGACTAAAGTCGCATCAATTACTTCAAGGGTACAATGCTTGGCACATTCCAAGTAACAGTCAATGAGAGGATGTGTGTGTTCATAATCATTGCCATTCTTCTTTTCTGTCATCTATTATATATTTGGCAACTTGGAAACATATGTGTCACTTTTCCCATAAAAGTACGACAGCTACGGAGTTGAAAGTTGCCAAATACCTGAATTTAGAAAAAAATATTTGACAAATTAAATGTTCCCGTTCTTCTATGGCCTGTTTGATTATTCCACTGAGAAACGAAACAAATCTGCGTACCTGTCTTCCACCGCGAATGTGTCGGAAGGGATATTTCGCGAGGCGCATTTTGTTTTGAGAGTATAGATCTACACCTTCTAATTTTTTGCATCTCTGAAAATGTATTGCTCCGTTCCAGTAGAGTGTAAACATAGTATACCAATGACTTTCAGATGACGTTAAGGTACCGATCGTTCCTTTCATCGAAAGGGGGTCCAGTAGGTGGCCATAAACAGCTTCAGTAATCCAGAATAGAGAGCCATGCTTCTCATAATAATTTGAGGGGCTTATGGCTTTTGTTGACAACCAATTATGTTCGAAATGTTAATATGCTAAGTTGACTTTACTTGCCAGCTTCTTTTGCGTTCATCTTGTAGAACATTATTTTCTTATCGTGTAACACAGACTGTTTTGTCAATATAACATAATTTATTAACAAACATGTAATGGTCAAGAATTAAACATCTTCACGTGATTGAAAAAAGACGGTTTATAGATTTGAAATTAACGTGCTTAAAACTAGAAAGAAAGAAACACGACAAGAACAAAACAAACAAAATATAAGCACATTGGCTGCCCAGTGGAAAAATCTCTTTTGACAAGGAACAATTGACGGTAGAGATTTATAGTTACCGCATCGGGTTTTCGAGGTTCGTGTTTTCATGAGAAGTGGAAAGCAAAGAAAGTAGGCCTACATATGATTTCAACTCCAGTAGTGTATCTTCTTCTCTTGTGGTCGTGCCTTTTCTACACATTTTCCTTTCTTGCAATATTCCTAAATGTCTGGAATGCCTGTCTAATGGGCTTAAGAACCTGCATAGTTTTCATCCGCTCATGCACTACATGTCAGCTCCAATATCTGGATGTTTTCAGTGCAAAAGGCAAGTCTGTCTCCCAAAATCTCCTTACACACAGAACATGTTTCGTTCCCGTGACTCCATCTAACCGAAGACCTTTCAGTTTCGACACACTCTTGGAGAAAATGCGATTGTCACGAAAATGCGCTTAGCTCCACAACAGAGCTCTGTGAATAGGAGAGAGAGAGAGAGAGAGAGAGAGAGAGAGAGAGAGAGAGAGAGAGAGAGAGAGAGAGAGAGAGAGAGAGAGAATGATCAAAAGTGCATTGTATCGTTGTTTGTCCGCAAAGACCATCATATTATTATTATCGATTTAACGGTTCCTTTCTACATTTGAGGGGAAATTATGGGGTGGGGAGGGGGTGGTGTAACACTCTTTGTAAACTCTGCCCTTGAAATTCTAAAGAGGGGGCAGGATGGAGGGACGTCAATCCGAACTGAATCCTAATTATTGTCATGAGATTTCGTGCGAAAGCTCTTGACCTTTTTTTTCTCAATATGTGGCTACGCCCTTGAGGTATGACTCAGGAACAGTAATGTGACTCTATTACATTCTGTCTTCTTAGTCTTGATGCTTCAATCTTTCATTGACTGGTTTTTAGTTGTCTGCAAAAAAGTAAAATCAGTATATCTCGACTGCCTCTTCTTAATATGATAGCCACAAGCCTCTTCAGAGGTTGGCATGACGGTGAACCTTGATGTGCCCTAAAAAAAAATTGGAAACCATTGACGAGCACCCTAGGTCAAGAAATTTTAGAGTAGGTTGAGGGAGTGCTTAAGTTTTCTGTTACCTTGTACTCTATTTCTGTTCTAGTGCTGATAGGGAAGTGTAAGCATGTCCTACAGCAGCTTTCCGCATTTTTACGACACCATCGACACAATTTCGGAGGCAGGCTTCGACCCTTACAGCCAGGGCCAGCCCAGACTGTGATGGATACCACTCTCTAGTAGAGAGACTGACTTGAGATACCTTTAGAAAACTGGCCACGTCTTGCTCTGTATAATGTGATGTCCATTATTGGCTTCTGTTCGTGCTGTAATTTCTTCTTTGAACTTTATTTTTCAGTTTTGTTTTTGTTAACTGGCTGAGATACTTTCATCCAGAGGAGAAACTGTCTTTATGATTTTGTGGTTATTTAATTTTCGTTTGTCATAACTGCTGCAGCATCTGCAACCGTGTCCCTAAAGCATAAGGGTTTAACTAATTTATTTTAGATTACGCCATAAGCATCCTTTTTATAAAAAAA
This sequence comes from Aplysia californica, assembly GCF_000002075.1. Lineage (NCBI taxonomy): Eukaryota > Metazoa > Mollusca > Gastropoda > Aplysiida > Aplysiidae > Aplysia > Aplysia californica. The sequence goes on along the minus strand of NW_004797384.1, from coordinate 1,316,420 downwards.
CAAATTGTCCACTCTTAAGTTGCCCCTCGATGTCCTGTAACTACACATCGTGTGCAGAAAGCTCGGGGTTTTAAAAAATCTGATGAGGTAAAGTCAGTCACTTTCAGCGTTTGGGATTGCCTATGACCCAACAAGCGCGGGGCATCGTTAACAAAATCAGGTTTAGCTCCTCTCATTCTGTGCATCTTGTCGCTGCGTTGGCAAACGACAGAATCCTCTTATCCTTTTTTTTTTTCGCAAAAAAATACCCAAAAAAAGAAAAAAATATATACGAAAAACCTTACCTTTAATAGATATAAAAGTGTGCCATTTATTGAATTCTTTTTAAAACGATATACAGGTTTTAGTGTTTACTTAAAATGTTCTTCTTTCGCCTCCTTTCCTGCTCTCAAACCATTTTCTGTTGTTTGCTTTCGTTTCCACTTTCAGCCCACAACCAGCACCCCCCTCTTTTGCCCCCTCCTCTGGGCCCCTTGCTCTTTCCACAGTCTTTCTACTGCTACTTCTTGTCACCTTCTCACTGCTGTCTTTCATCCATACCCCGATTGTATGGTAAGTTAGATCTAGCACCTGACCTTCTCGGATAAGGGCAAAAAATCTCAGGTCCCACGAGCAAGCTCACCTGGCCGTTGTAAAATAGATAAGAGAAATGTTTCGGCCGCAAACAGGATAAAAATTCAAATTTTCCTAACTACTGATAATGTTTAATGTGGCCCATGCGCCCATATGACCCTATGCAATTGCGAACGCTGTAAAACACGAAAGAAAAGTTCCTCTCTTTCTTCTCTCTCTCTCTCTCTCTCTCTCTCTCTCTCTCTCTCTCTCTCTCTCTCTCTCTCTCTCTCTCTCTCGCTTTCTCTCTCTTTCTCTCTCTCTTTCTCTCTCTCTCTTTCTCTCTCTCTCCCTCTCTCACTCTCTCTCCCTCTCTCACACTCTCTCTTTCTCTGTACCTCTCTCTTTCCCTCTGTCTCCTTCTCAAGTCCATGATCCGAGCCTCTAACTAGCTTGGGCTCCAAACTTTCTTAAGCAGATCCCCTTCTTTACGGAAAAAGCAATGCATTTCATCCGCCTTTTAGATCATTTAACCCAACGTCTAGAGCTAGCGATAACCTTTAATACTGACGGGGAACACTGGTGATCCTTGTATCTTATGCTAAATCTTAAAAAGGTCGACCACAGACGAAGACAAGTTCAATCGATATATTCTGGACAAGGCTACAATGTGCAGGCGATAGGGATTTTTTGTTGTTTTTGTTTTGCTTTTGGTTTTTGGATTTTGTCATGAGAGTGTGTTCTATTCATAGTCGTTCTTCCTATCAATCTATTTTTTTCGTTTGTTTTGTTTTGCCTTTGGGAATAGGGCGTGGGTAATTGGGAGCTGGGAAGGAGGAAACTGATTTTTGTTGTGTTTTAAGCTACTATCTTGTTCTCCTGAACTGAGCTTGTCTAAAACTAAAACCCATGTATCATTGCATGGCTGAGGTAGCTCCCTGGCCAAATCACGAAAGACTTAGAAGGCTAGGTTTGTTGGAAATGTACGCTCTGCTCTGAAAAGTCAGTAACTAGTTGTGGCGTGTGCGTTTTAAAAGACGCCCTATCTTGATCTAGTCTTTATCGTCGCTGGGTGCAAGCAATCCATTGAAGTCAAAATGTTGAGAATTTTCGATTTTTACATCTTCCCAAGACTCTATGAAAAGTGCATCTTTCATCATTACCATAGTGCCGTCAAACGCATTGTTCAAGGCGCACGATTACAATTCGTTGTTGTTGTTGTTGGGTTGGGGTTTTGTTTTTTTGTTTTTTTTTGTTGTTTTTTTTTGGGGGGGGGTTGTCTCTGGGGTAAGAATACGTATCCAAACATACTTAGTGGTTTGCTTGCGACACTGACGTTATGGTACGAGTAGAAACTCCAGCACAGGGGTTTGTTGTTCTAAACATATCATTACTAACTAGGCCCCCTTAAGAGGAAAGGAATAATCGGTGCATTACATTGTATTAATTGAATGTCATTGGCCTGCTATGTTTACACTCTACTGGAATGAAACAAGAAATCCTGAGAGATGCAAAAAATTAGAAGGTTTAGATCTATACTCTCTAAACAAAATGCGCCTCGCGAAATATCACTTCCGACACTTTCGCTGTGAAGGGACAGCTACGCAGATTTGTGTCGTTTCTCAGTGAAATAATCGAAAAGACCAAAGAAGGACGGGAACTTTTTGTCAGATATATTTTTCTAAATTCATGAAATGAATAAATCAAAAATCGGGCTCCGTCATGGGGACCTATCTATCTTTTTGTAGGTGTTTGCCAACTTTCAACTCTGTTGCTGTCGTAGTTTTATGGGAAAAGTGACACATGTGTTTCCAAGATGCCGAATATATAATAGATGTCAAAGTCAATTTAAGAGCGTGATTGGGCTCACCATTAACTCGCTTTTTTTGTCTTGCTGAGCTATGGAGTGGATGACCCTATTCCAATCCCCAATGAATCGTTCTGAGCTCGGGTTATTTTAAGAAGCTTCTTTATTATAAGGATCTCAACCTATTAACCTCGATTCAATCGGAGAGAGACGCTTTGTTTGGAGGTCCACCTCTACATTAAACTTGTTAAACACTGTGTTAAGCTTATACAATGACAAAAAAGAAAAAAAACACAACAAAACAATACGACAAGAAAAACCGGGTCTCACACTCATTGGTTACAAGAGTCTATTGCAATCTATTTGCCGTTATAAAGCTGTTCAAATGCATAAGCCCAAAATTTCTGGGAAAAAAAGCACCAAATGTAACTATACTGAAATTTATTAATATGAGATACTGCATGGGCCCGAATAGGTTTTGGTCGACATTCACATTTTAAATGTGAAAAAGGCGAAACGTAATGTTGAAACAATTGTTAGAATAATAAAACTTACTTTTTCATCCCCTCTCCTGAAACAAAATAGTTGCTTCCTTGACATCAGACAAGTGGACAGCTTATTATATTCTTCTGACAAACCTGATCCTCGACCATCAAACTGGCTTCATAGAGATTTCGACCTAATGCGTACACACCAACGAAGGAATTTGTGAACCCAGTTGGTCGGATTAATGGTGTAGCTATTTTGGCGCTCCTTAGACACAGAAGATATGAGTTCCATTCCTGTATAAGAACATTTATTTTCTTGAGTATTTCGATCTTTTAAGTGGGACATTGTATTCCTCTAATCCCAGATCGTCCCTGGTAGACAGGATTGAAGCCCCCCGCCCCCCCCCCCCCACACACACACACACACTCACACAAAAAGATCTAAAATTGGGTAGATAATTGGGTACAGAGTTTTAAATTATTTTAAAACAAAAAGAACACAGCTGACAGGAAAATGTACACTTTTAGCCTGGAATCGTCGTAAAGTAATCTGGTCCGTTAATGTCATGTGCAAGTACGTGTGTTTGCGATTGTGCTTTTGTGTATACATGCGAGCGTGTGTGTGTCTGTGTGTGCGTGTTCGTATGTGTGTGTGTTCGTCTGCGTGTGTGAATGTGTGTGCGTGTTTGTGCATGTGTTTGTGAGTGTGGGTGTGTGTGTGTGTGTGTGTGTGTGTGTGTGTGTGTGTGTGTGTGTGTGTGTGTGTGTGTGTGTGTGTGTGTGTGTGAATATGTGTGTTGTTTAACGCCCCTATCAAACCTGCTCAGTCACAAGAACATCCCAACCGAAGTGAAATCCCAGCTCATCAATAACATCTTCATACTAACATTAACATACCAGTGCCAAACATGGTCTCTAAACAAGGCATGAGAAAGAAAAATCAGTCCATGCGAAAGGAAGTGTCTCCTCAAAACCATCAATGTCACCAGAAGAGACCGCATAAGAACCGAAACAATATGTCTACATACTGGAATACCACCAGCGATCAAATTCATAGAGCGTTAAAGAATAAAATGGTTTGGACATCTGACCAGAATGCCCCAGAAACGACTAACGGCTAGAGCTTACAACAGCCGAGAATCCGGCTTCAAATCAAGAGGAAGACCAAGAAAGACCAGGCTGGATGAGGTTAGAAAGGTCCTGGAACAACATAACACATCTATCACAGACGCTACACACCTACCACAGGACCGAAACTTGCACGTCCCCTCGACATCCTAGGGATACCAGAGGAAGGAAAAAGTAGACGTTAAAGTAATCGACACTGCTAGGTTATTTAAGAAGCAGCAACTCCGCATTATATAACATCCATCTCCGACAGGACCGAGCCAACCTATTGGTTGAGAACCTTGAAAATTCAACAAAGTGACCCAAGTTCATTAACTTTGTCAGTATACATTTTTCTGCCTCAGAATTACAAAGTTTTATCTGCTAAGTACCTAGTTTTAAGTAATTTGACGTCAAATTCTTTGAGTTTCACAAATGTCAAGCTTTTTCGAATCCAATTATTTGAATATCATATGACGACTCCGAACAATCTTACGATTTTGATAGAGCAGAAAAAATATTTGGTTTCTGAACTCCAGGTTTTTGTAACCAAAAAACAGTTTTTTTAAAATGTCAGGTTGGACGTTCGCAAATTTTAGATAGATAAACGTAGACAGACTTCTCAGCAATGAAGGATTAATGCAAGTCTCTCAACGTTGTCCTTATTGTTCGAGAGTGGACAAATGAAATGCTTGTGTCTCAAAGCTTGGAATCCCAATCTGGACAGTTAAAAAAAATAATGTTGGGTTGATTGATGAAGTTTCATAGCACTTCACTGGCTTGAAATCCATATCATGTCGTAACAGGATTCATCATGAAAATCTGGGAACATTGTCATCAACTTGATCGGAGTTGCGGAGGAATTGCGTTTATTCTTGAGGCGTCGTGATCTGCTTTATTAATAACAATAATTTTCTGCACGAAGAAATTTGCTACAGAAGTGGGATGTGTGTACTTGCCGGGTGCAAAGGGAGGTGACGGTAGGGTGGTGGGGGTCAGGAGATGCAGGTGGAAGAGCGGCTCGTGGGGCTAAAAAGTGGGCGTGCACAATAATTGTGAGGCAGCGTGGTGGAATCAGGCTCTCGTCAAAATAATCAAAGTGAAAAAAACTTGCTTTTTTCTGTTGGTTTATGAATTTTTATCAAATTTTTGTTTTTTTGATCAGCGCCTTTCATGCCCTTTAAAGAACTCATTTCTGTGTGAATTTTTCTGATTAAAGGCTAAAAAAATGTAAATGTTCAGTTACCACGGATTCTTAAGCTAAGGAAATAACTAATCTTTGGCGGCCATTTTCTCACAAATTTTATCTCTGAAAACAGGTGACCCCCACCGCCTTCATTCGCAAATATCTCGACTTGTATTCAAGATAAATGGATATTTTTTCATCCTAATAAACACAAGTGAACAAGCTTTACGATGATACCAATAAGTCTACATGCCCAAAAATTGACGAGAGCCTGATTCCACCGCGCTGCCTCACAATTAATTAAGCAACAGCAGGTTGAAGATTGTCAAGGGCATAGTAAATAGGGGGGTAGGATCCTTGGGTTGGTGAAGGAGAACCTTATGCTTTTATTTTCATTATTTTTACTGGTTGCTTTGATTTCTCTAGAACTAAATCTGTTTGTTAGCTAAATATCAATTTCTTTATCCTGCATTGGAACTAAGCACTCAAGTAATAACTTTCACCACCCCACTTTAAAACCATTCGAAGGCACAACTCATAGGACGGTGACTTAAGTATCCCACGTTCACCTCCCTCAGGTTCGCGTTCACAGACACTTAAAATAGTGGCAAGCCAATGAACCAATCACAATGCACTTGAGCACTCTGTTGGATTGCTCCGGGGTTCACATAATTTTGGCGTAGAATAATGTACAGGCTATCGCGTTTATTTTTAGACTGCCTACTGTGGGCTAGGGTTCGTGGGTGCACATTTGAGATGTGCCGTCTTATTAATATTAATGTACCGCCAAACTCGCTACGAGTGTCGTCATCACTTGGGTTATTCCAAGAGCGATTTATAGGTCAGATTCCCACTGTTGAATATCATATTACGTTTAGTTAAAGCGCGTGGACTTTGGCATGGCATAGTAGATGTTTTACGCGCTTTTGAAACAAAACGACAGTTAGTGAGTTACAGCGCCAGCGAGGACCTTGTTTTGATCATATTATATTTGACTAGATTTGGTGTTTGTTTCAGACTTCGTTTATTTCATGTTTGTGGGTGCTTTTCGCGTAATAGAACATTAAAAAATTTTGGGCGGCACTGCACGACCGTGCTCTATGGACGAACCGCGCCTGAATACGCTCTATGAAATGTGCACTCCCTTCGGTGTAGGCCTACTTTCCCTTCTCTTTTCTGGCTCCAGGCAAAGTGCTGATCCTCTGAGGTTACTTTCCTGTAGTAGGGCGATAAACCTCGACAGAAACTAAAGCCCCAGCTCTAAAAGGGTTTTGTGCCCTCACGCTATGCTGCCTGACGTGTTTGATTTTTTAATGTTAAAGGTCAGGAAAAGAAAAACATCACGAGAAGGTAGGGGAGTGTGTGTGTGTGTGTGTGTGGAAAGGGGGGAGGGGAGTAAAGATTATAACGAAAAACGCATTTGAATGAAGGAGAAAGAACGTGTGTGTGGAGAGTGGGGGGGGGGGGAGTGTGAGGAGGGTAGTAGTTTTATAGAACTGGGAGAAAGAGGAGGGGTAGGGAAGGGAGTGGGGGGCAAAGAGTTAAAGAGAGAGGGAGAGAGAGAGAGAGAGAGCGAGAGAGAGAGAGAGAGAGAGAGAGAGAGAGAAAGGGACAAACAGACAGAGACAAACAGACAGAGACAAAGAGACAGAGAGACAGGAAGAGACAGAGAGACACAAAGAGAGGTGGACAAGTAAAAGAATGAATAAGACGGGTAAAACGACGGCGAGCGGAAAAAGGGGGAGGGGTAGAGGGGAAGCGTGCAGACAGCTCCAATCTGTATTTCTTCAGAATCTCGGGGACATTATTCAAATACGGTATGACAAGCGAAAACGTTCTATTGATCTGTGTTGAAGGATCAGCGCGGAGATTGAGCGCCCTGATCTCACACGACACCGGTCTGCATTGACACACGGTCATGCAACGGACATGCAATATGTTTGCACCTTTTAATAAACGGATATCGCTTGTTGGGTGGGGGGGGGGGGGGAGTGAGACGAGGTTCTGCAACAGTGTGGGAATTCGGGACAGACCGAAACGTGCCAATGTCGATTTGCCATGAGAAAAACGACAATAGAGAAAGGAAAAGGTAGCGTGTGTATCCAGTTGATGGATAATGGTCGGCACCCACCGTGCTTACATAATCACGTTGTGATTAAAGATACAAAAATATTAGATTTTCATGATATAGTTTTTCCCTTTTTCACTGATGTGTATACCAAAACGTATCAATTTGCACGTTTTTCCTGCTGATTTTGCCATGACAGGTTTTGTCTCTTTTATCTTCTGTGGATTTTTTTTGTTTTAGTTTTCTTTTGTTTTAGTTTTTGTGAGTTTTTAAAAACATCTAAATTTGAGAATAACGATAACAGACTCGATGCTCTGCCGTTTGGAAAGTATTTTTACCCAGTGTTATCTTTTTTCTTCAGACATTCAAGATTTTGTAAATGGGTATTTCAACATCTGTTGAGTCGAAATGTTGGCGGTTATTGCTTAAGAGGATGCAGCGTTGTGTATCCACCGGGGAACTGAAATAGCAGAGTGGAATGCGTTGGTCTGAAAAGAGAAGTGTTGTGAAGCTGTGAGAGTGTTTGGGAGTCACACGGATATAAATAAACTCTTAAGGGGATAGGCCACGTCATGGAATGGCTTTGTCGTCTTGATAGATGATCTTAAAGTAGTGTGCATAATACAATTTTGCGTGGGCGGTAGACAGAAAATAAGTAAATTACCCTAGTATTACCCCTTTCCCAGCCCCAACTCTCACCCAACCATATCAGATCTTGGCTTCCTTGATGTGTTTTTAAAAATATACACGCCGTTGCGTTTGGCATCAAGGAAGGTGTACGAATTTAATTTACGTTTTTACTAGTGTGATAGGAATTTTTTTTTTATGTTAGGACATTTTAGTTCGTAGGAACTGAAATTTTAACGAATATTATACATTAATTATTCTGAAGACAAAAATTAAAGAGTTAAGAAGTACTTTGATAAATAGGTACTATATCAACACTCATCCATGTCATACTGAAAATCAAACTTAACTTTTAAAAATTGTTTTGTTTTTTTCATAGCAAAACCGCTATGAGTAACTTAACTCGTTAAGCGTATTCTAAAAGCAAATGTTGGAGGCAAGAGAGGAAGGGGAAGACGTCACAGAAGATGAGAACAAGACACAGACACCTGATTAGGAACCAAAATAGTACAGGCAGGCATGATGACAAGACGCAGCTTAATTATTGTATTGAAAGTATAGTCCGCGAAGGAACGTCCAACTACAACAGTCTGTTGTGTCAATGTGGGTCGCCGGGACGCCTCATAAGATATTTGACATGTTTCTAAGTTATATTAGGAATCCGGGTTGAAAACTAACTTTGACCGAAAACAATTTTTCATTCCTTTTTTTCTGTAGCTATGTTATAAGCCCTCCAATCTACAGCTCAAAACGGGGTTGAGGGGGAAGGGGGGTGTTACTCTGTTGTCTTTTGTTCCTTCATTCCTATCATTGTTCGATTGTTTTTAGATCTAACTGTCATCTTTTTGTGTATGTGTGTCATTCTCTAGTAATATCTTTAACCTTTGGCTTTGATATAACCTAATTGTGTGGCAAATGCTGTGAAACTCTTTCAAAGTTTGAAAAATGTTGAATACATTCTCCTCCTCTCCTCCTCTCCCCTTCCACAACCTCCTTGCTTTTTTCAGGGGAGGGGGGGAGGTCCCACCCCTATGGTATCATACTAATGAGTCCAACTTTGCCAAGAACGATATTATGTATGCTTTCTTTCAGAAAGTGGGACACTGTGACGTGGATCTGGCATCAGTTCCACAAAATGTTTATCTTCATTGGTTGGCAACACGAAATCCGCTTCCATAGACTTTGGTCTGAAAATAGTGATATTATTATGCCCCCCAAGGCGATTGTTTTGCTTGTTGTTCATATCGTACCAGTGGGTGTGATTTGCTTCCAAGCAGTATTGTTGTTTGTTTATCTAATCAGTCTGGCAATAATTACCACATTGACACATTTCCCATAAAGCTTACCAATATGCGTCAAAGGTCACCGGGCGGAACGGATTGCAAATTGCATTGGCTACTTCTTGGTCTAGACGAATGTTAGATAACTGGTTGTTAAAACTTGAGAAAAAATCGTGTTTCTGGAAATCAAATACAAACGTTGTTTTGTTGTTGATACTATTATTATTATTATTATTATTATTATTATTATTATTATTATTATTATTATTATTATTATTATTATTATTATTTATATAATAATGATCATTAGTAATAATAATAATTCTTTTCATTATCATTATTATCATTATCAGAATAACATCCTTTTCCGCTGATGTAAATGGGCTTGTTTTCGGTTATTGAGAACGCCCCTTTTGAAGTTAAGTAACGTATCTTTCTTGTAAGTTAAAAAGGACGCTTCTTTTTCCTTATTGGGAGACTTGTTGTTTATTCTCAAGACGGCGTGTGTTTCGGTTATTTAGTCGTTCGCCCATCTCTGTCTGGCAATGGTTAAAATACCTGAAGAAGAGAATAGATCTTTAAAAAATAGTTAAGATAACTTGTGGTGTATGAGACCAGTTCTGGCAGAAAAGAGTTTGCTACATTTTAAGCATTTAAACGCTTCATTTCCACTTGACGATGTGCGCAGAGTGCAGGCTTCTCTCTTGGCTTCAGAATGTCTAATTCGTGAAGCTTCAAAATGATTTTTGCCGCCCTCTGTGATTGCTGCTTTCCAAGTGGGTCTGTCAGGGCCCAGGCTCTCCCTCGTCAAGGGAATAATGTTGAAATCCTCCAGAGACGTTTACAGAGTGTCTTTGTAGCCCTTTTTTTCTTTTTTTTTTGGGTGCTGAACATTTACGCCTCCCCGAAGACAGCTCAGAATAGAATACTGCCTTCGGAATTTTGAAATCAGAAATTCATACGACAAGGCCAGCCTTGCAAATTTGAGCATTTTGATTTGAAAAACGCGCTCTAATGCATTAACGCTTTCGACAAACGTGTTGATATGGAGAGGGGAAAAGTGTGAACCAACTTTTTGTAGGTCATGATTTAAAAATATGGGGGATCGTAGGTTGCGGAGTATACGGTGGGCGTAAGTTTGTGTGTGTATATGTGTGTGTGTGTGTTTGTGTGTGTGTGTCTGTGTGTGTATGGTGTTTGTGTGTGTTTGTGTGTGTATGAGTATTGGTGGGTCGGTGTTTATCTGAGTGTGTGTAAGTGTGTGCGTGTGTTTGTAATGAGCGTGAGCGTGTGCGGGTGTGTCTGTGTTTGTATGCACGTGTGTATCTATGCGTCTATTGGCAATTGTGGATTTTTGGAGGGTGCATGTGTACGTATTTGTGCGTATATGCCTGTATGAGACAGTTCGTTTATGGGTATGTGTGTGTCTCTGTATATGTGTGTGTGTGTGTGTTTGTGAGTGTGTGTGTATGTGTGTGTGTGTGTATGTGTGGGTGGGTGTGTGTGTGTGTGAGAGAGTGTGTGTGTGTTTACGTCAACGCTTGTATAATCAAGTGCGTTTATTGGAAGGCGTGTGTGTCTGTCTGCATGTTTGTTTTTTTATATCTATGCTTACTTGCATGGACAAGTGGGTGTATTGGTTGGTGCGTGTGACTGCGCGTAGAAGAGAAAGTTAATGCGGATGTTATGAGCCAGGGTGGCAGACAGGATCGAAGCTTGGAGGACCTCATGGAACAGTTAACAGGCAGGGTTTTTGAATTGACAAGAGCTTTGATATGTGCTTTGTGCATCTATCTGCAACTCTATTGCTCTCTCTCTCTCTCTCTCTCTCTCTCTCTCTCTCTCTCTCTCTCTCTCTCTCTCTCTCTCTCTTTGTCTCTCTCTCTCATCCTCTGTCTCTTTCTCTTTTTATCTCTCTTTCTCTCTCTTTTCTCTCTCTCCCCTTGTCTCTCTATGTATGTATGTATGTATGTATGTATGTATGTATGTATGTATGTATGTATGTATGTATGTATGTATGTATGTATGTATGTATGTATGTATGTATGTATGTATCTATCTATCTATCTATCTATCTATCTATCTATCTATCTATCTATCTATCTATATATCTATCGATCTATCTATCTATCTATCGATCTATCTATCTGTCTGTCTGTCTGTCTATCTATCTATAATATGTGTATTTATATTATGTCTTTCTGTTCATCTGTCTCTCTGTGTTTCTTCCCCCCTCCCTTTCCCGAACCTCTCTCTCCCTCTCAAAATCTCTCTGTCCCTCTGTCTCACCCCCCCCCCCCCCTCTCTCCCTGTCTCTCTCTCCCTTTCTCTCTCTATCGGTGTAAGAGTGTGTGTGTGTGTGTGTGTGTGTGTATGTGTGTATGTGTGTGTGTGTGTGTGTGTGTGTGTGTGTGTGTGTGTCTGCTTGTGCGTATGTTTAAAAGCTAGGCCTAGACTCTTTTGACAGAAGTCATGTGACAAGCTCTCTGTAAATAATTTTCTCCGTCGTCCTATCTCGTTGATCGTGACGTTTGTTACCGCCAGGAAGCCATGGCAGATTAATTATCGCCCCTAGTTGTTTCCACTCTTTATTTCTAATGATTGGCTGAATTTCTAAACTTGGATTTATACCACTAATGTATTCTTTTCTTTAAATTTAAAAAAAATGTTTTTTTGTAACAAGAGTTTTATTCCTTATCCTAGTGTTCTATTACTGTTAGGAAATAGTATTAGCGTACGTAAGTGTTTGTTTGTGTTTGTCTGTGTATTTGCAAATACATAAAAACCCACACATGCACATTATTCTCCCTCTCTCTCTCTCTTTCTCTCCCCCTCTCTCTCTCTCTCTCTCTCTCTCTCTCTCTCTCTCTCTCTCTCACACACACACACACACACACACACACACACACACACACACATATACGCACAACACACGCTCACACATACACATACACATACACGCGCACACACATTCACGCAGACGCTTTCCCTGATGTATACACAAATGCACAGCCCACCCCCTCCCCCCGGCACACACACATACAACACACACACACACACATACACACACATATACACACATACACAATTGCTAAACACACACACACACACACACACACACACACACACACACACACACACACAAACACACACATTCTCACATATAAACTTTTTAGCACAGGATTGTGCAGGTTTAATGTTTAAAAAAATGATCCAGTTGTGACCTGCCCCCTTTTGTGTACTTTAACCACGCCATTTTTAAATTTCAGAACGTATATATAACTTATTTCGGTATTGCACCTTTCTTTTAACTACCCCCCCCCCCCCCCCCCCCCACAACCTTTCCCTTATAAAAAGAAAAAAAGAATAAATATAGTACGTTACGATTTTTTTTTATATATTAAAGGAGGGTTATATCAAATAAAACTTTCCAGGCATTATGACATTTACACCGATATTTTTTTTCAACAATAACAGTAACATTATGGCTCTTAATTTGTATGTTTTCAAAACTATAGAGTGCAGACACCTACTAGTACATTGAAATTATCTACATTTTTTGGATTCCTTTTTGTGAGATCCCAAATACGACCTCCCGAATTGTCAATTGCAGAAAATCCAACTTGTACTTTGGCTACCTCAGTGACCTTAGTTCGGAAAATCCCAAGCCTTGGTCGAAACTAAAGTAAATAATTCGTTCTACAACACAATTATTCAAATGGTGACACTCAAAATAGATCACTCCTTTCCCGTTTTTAAGCAAGCGTCTGAAACTACAAATTCTGGCCCGCAGGCGAGTGGTCTATTCATCAACGCGCTCACTCTCTCTCTCCATGTAAAAGTCTCTTCCTCGACACTCTAAAAGCATCTTCTGGCTATTCGGCAGCCTGGGTCTCATCCAAAATATTATTCGGTTCCTAGCTTGACACTTTTCTTCCCTTGATACAGTGACACGAAGAGGGACTGGCGAGGAATCAATTACTTTTTTTTCTTGTTTTATATCTTAGCAGCACAACTCATTCTCAAAGTAAAAATTTCAGTATACACATTGGAACTGGTGTCTGTGGTTTTGTGGTTAAGGGTTCGTCGTCGTCGAACGCAGAAGACCCAGGTTCGAATTCAATGTCTTTTGCTTAGATGCTTTATCCCTTTTAGTCATGAATAGCCATAACAAGCAGGGTCGACCCCCCCCCCTAACTAATTTAAATTATGTCGATGGGGGCGTAAAAACAATTTTAATTGACAGAATTGTAAAAGAAATCAACCAGCTTGGTTCGAAGAAAGTACCATGTCGATCTGACTGTTTATTGTGGCATATTTTGTTAAAACAAAAATGTAACCCACTTCAAAGACAAATTATAACTTTTTAGCGTACCTAGTACGTTATGGTGGAACTGCACAATGATGATTCCATATCTTGACGCACCAGTTGTTGCAGCAAATCGCTACCCTACAATTATTAAGTTATATGCTGCCTTGTACTTAGTATTGTGAAATTTGAACCTAAAGCACTTTCAGTTTGATAACATGTCACGCTTTTTTAAAGCGATCCTTTAGATATCTTTATAACATCCCCGAGTAATCCTTCTATTTTGATTGAGCAGATAGATAATTAAAATTTAGTTTCTGATCTCATGGACTTAGTGCCGGTAACTCAAAATGGCCAAAAATGTCAGAGAGACATTGTAATTTTAAGGTAGCGAAATGTACCAGAATGGCGATCCCCAGTGCGAATTAGCAAATATTTTGCTATCGTGTTCATCTATAGACTGCTATGTGAACCAATGCACTCATTTGTTTTTCTCCTAGATTGGTTCACTGTCATTTTTTTCTACTGCTTTATAAATGATATTATTTTAGGTTGTATTTGCAACTCGTGCAGTTTCTGTTTCTTAATAAGCGGACATAAAAAAAAATAGATCATGCTTTTTCCACAAACTACCTTGAACTGATAGTTTGTCGTAACTGTACAAATGGAAACGCTTCAGCTTTGTAAGAGTCAGGATTTAGTTTTAACAAAGTTCAGAAACCCTAGTCCACTACTAGTTTCGTGGGCATATCTTTTGTGCCAGCACTTCAACTCAGTGATCATGAGAGATCCATTTCGATCTTTTCCAGTGGGTCAGTGCGTACAAAAACACATGTGTGTGTGTGTGTATGTGCGTGTGTGTGTATGTGTGTGTGTGTGTGTGTGTGTGTGTGTGTGTGTGTGTGTGCGTGTGCGTGTGTGTGTGTGCGTGTGTGTGTGTGTGTGTGCATAAATATACATTGCATGAAAAGAAAGGAAGTAGTAAGACAGGTTTTGAAAATGGGTATTCCAAAGTAAAGTGCATTGATCTACCTTCTTCGAAATGCGCTATATAAATGTTATATATTATTATTATTATTATTATATTATTAAGAATCGGTGGTCGCTGGTCAAGAGGAGTCTGTTTGCGTAATCGTTTTGGGTCTGGTCGAGAAATGGCGCCTGTCAGTTTACTCTAAATTTAACTAAGGCGTCCAGGGGCCGACAAATTTATCAAGTGTCGATGAACTCATCGGTTTTTATAAAAATTAACTTTTATATGCCTTTTGAACATTGCTGAATCAGATTCTTTGGGCCTTTAAAAAAAATTCAATAGAGGTTAAAATAGGTGATTATGTGTCTCAAAAGAAAAGTAAACTAGCCATCAAATAGCGAAATTGGCATAATTATTTGTGTTTCACTCAAAACTTTTCTTTCTTCAAAGCCCTTCGTCGCAACAGTCAAGAATAGCAACTAACCAACATGATGTGCCGAAAACTCAAAGGATATTAATACAGGATATTAAATGGTACAGGTATTTGTCGGTTTATGTACTGGAACGTTTTATCCCTCTGCTTAGCTCAGGCTGGCCTGACAAGTCGGATCGAAGCCCGCTTTCTAAATGACCTACATTGTGCAGATGGGAACGTAAAACACTCTGCGTTGGAGAGAATAACAAGGGGATGGATTGTCTAAATAAATTTACGTCTGTCTACTATGATTATCTGAATTCGTTCTCGAGTTCACGTTAATCAACAGAAACCTTGCGTGTTGAGGGGGATCCATTTCGAGTCCTCTCAAGGCCGCAAATACATTTACTTTAAAATATTGCTGACCCGCCATCCTCCACTCTTGGATCAAGATCCACTTTAATGACAGCTATTAGCAACTTCTCGAGCTAAATTAGACTTATCTCGACCAAGACAACAGAACAAACACAACATTTGCTAAAAATAGATTGAAGCGTTAAATCGAAACTGGAGGGACAGTCAAGTGTGTGTGTTTTCTTCACGGACTGAGTGAGTTCCATTTCGAGAACTTTACGCTTTCTTACCTTCACATTCAGCAACTTCGTGGGCAATGAAACAATGGAAGCAGAAATAATAGCTCAAAGGAGTTGAAGTTAAGCAGAAGGTTTAATCTTGTTTTAAGCTTTGTTTTCTTTTTGTATTTTTGTTTTTGTATCTTTGTTGTTGTGATTCCTGTTGTTTTAATCAAATTTGTGAAATTACGTGTGTGAGTGTGTGTGTGTGTGTGTGTGTGTGTGTGTGTGTGTGTGTGTGTGTGTGTGTGTGTTTGTGTGTGTGTGTGTGTGTGTGTGTTTGTGTGTGTGTGTTTGTGTGTATGTTTGTCTGCCGGCATTTTCGGGCGTCTGTGTCTTTGTCAGCTTACCAGTGCAAGAAATGTCGAAAAGTGTGTTGTTTCTGCACTACGTGGGGACTAGCACGAATTAAATCTATATGACGTATGAGGGAAATGGACCAATCGGCGTGCTCGGTGCAAATGTCAACGTTTCTTATGTTGCCAAGACTTTCAACGCCTGCTGCCTCCATAGGGGTAAAAGTCCAGGAAATTAGATCGTGTCCAGGATTGAGCAGGTGTCCTAAAACTATTTCTGTTTTGCATTATCCTGATGTGTTTGTCTCGATCTGGCTTTTTTGAACTTTCGTTTTCTTAGAATTACAAAGCTCTATCAGACATTTTTGCTTTCTTAAAAGTTACTGAAGCCACGACTTCAGAAATCAAATCATTGTCTATCTGTTCTAACAAAATCGCAAGATCTTTTTAAGTCGTTGTCAGGATATTCAAAGTTTTGCATATGAAAAAGCTTAATATTTCGAGAAACTCATAATTGCAAACGTCTAATTTCGAAAAACGAGGAACTGAACAGATGAAGCTTTATGATTATTATATTTCTATGGTAGCGATTTGACCACCAGTTCTGGGTGGGTCTTGTGCAGAACAAGTCACAGCATACTTTTCACTAGCCTAGACAAAGTTTCATCTGGTCAGTAGCCTACCAAGTTTTCAGAAATTTGACGTTAAAAATGTTGAGTTTCTAACCTGTTACGCTTTCTTTCAAAAATGCACTTCTTTGAATATCTTGATAACGACTCAGACTAATTTTACGATTTTGATGGAGCAGATCCAAAATTTGGTGTCTGACTTTATGGATTTAGCTGAGTAATTAACTCAAAGCGGCCAAAAATGTCAGATAAAACTTTGTAATTTTATCGATTGTGTTAGTAGGATTATAACTAGCTTTTCTACTGACATTTAGTATCATGGTAACAGTAGAATCCCTGTCATTAGAATGGGGAATGCCCATGGCTCGATTTTTCAGATGCTGAACTTACCATATTTCTTGGGTGACAACGATCAATGTTTTTGTCGGGTTAGGTAAACAGATCTGACCTTCATAAAAGACAAAGAATAGACAGAATCCGCCAGTAATGTATATAATAGAGAGATACAGAGATAGATAGAAAGATAGATATATAGACATACACACACACACACACACACACACACACACACACACACACACACACACACATGCTGGTATTAAAATTTGACAAGGCAGACGGTTTTTAAAAAAAAAACAGAATTCGTGAAAGATTCGGTGAGCAAAACTAAACGACAAATTTCGCTTTCTTAGAATTTTAGAGTTCCATCTGCTCAATTTGACGTAAAAAAATTGGGAGTTTCACATTATCAAGCTTTTTCGAATGCAATTCTTTTTAAATCATGTTGATATCGACTCTGAATAAACTTACTATATTGATAGAGCAGATGGAACATTTTGGTATCTAATCTTGTGGTATTAGTTACTCAAAATGGCATAACATTATGTCAAACAGAATTTTGTAATTCTAAGGTAACGATTTATTGAGGGAGGGGTTTGGGGCTATTTTTTACATTTTCGTTTGTAGCACTGTTAGTTAGCGTGCTTGCTTATTTGTTTGTTTGTTAGATTGCTTTGTCTCGCCGTAACGGAATATTTTAACTTCACCTCGCCCTGATTAAGTACTCAGACGGCGGATAAAATTGTGCGCTGTCGAGACGTGCGCAGATGTTAGAAATCCGATATTTCCGAAAAGTTCAGTGACACCCTATGTTACCTCAGTGCTTTTCGAACGTGTTGATTAATTTCATTTGGAGGGCAAAGAACTGCTATTTCCTTGTCTTTCTTGTCTGTATTGGTCAATGTTTGTACAGACGGCGAATCTCATCGGTGTCACGACACAGTGGAATAAGGCGCTCGTCAAGGTTTGGGCATAATGAGTTATTTGTATAATCTTAAAGGTAGGTCATTTGCCTTGCCTTTGATGCAAATAATATCCATTCATCTTGATTAGAAGTCGAGACACTTCTTATTGAAGGACGTGGGATCGCCTGGTTTCAGAGGAAAAATTAGCGAGAAAATGGCTGCCAAGGTTTAATGACTTCCATAGCTTTAGAGTCCTTGGAAACTGTAAATTTAGATTTGTTGTGCCTTTAATCGTTTTCCCATAAATCCACTCATAAAATTGTTTCTGAATGTATATACAAGGTATTGAACAAACAAAAAAACTACGAAAAGAATTGTCCAAACTGGCGGAAAATGGCAGATTTCTCGGATTTCATTTTTTTGACGAGCGCCTGATTTCACCACGATTATTGGTTTGTAAAGACGCTCGCGATAACAGATCGTGTGGCAGCAGCTGCTTGTTTTGGTTGGGTTGGAAGTAGTTTAGTTTGTTGCGTCAATGCTTATGCTGTGCGTGTGTGCGTGTGTGTGTGTGTGTGTGTGTGTGTGTGTGTATGTGTGTGTGTATGTGTGTGTGTGTGTGTGTGTGTGTGTTTGTGTGGGTTTTTTGGTCGTTGTTTTGTTGTTTTTTAAAAGTGTTTTTCGGCGCTCGCAATGTCTTATGAGCGCGCGGGAAACACCCAACATTTTCAATTAGTAGGAAATTTTGAATTTGTACCCCAGTGGCGGCCGATGCCTACTCTTATAGATTTCAGACCACAAAGAGATCTTGAACGTGCGCAACTTGTTCACGGGACGTCAGAGATTTTTCACCCTTTTCCGAGAAACCTAGGTGTAGATCTTTCCTTCAACCAAAAGATCAGGGGTGTGGCTAAAAGACAGCAGTAAGAAGGAGCCAAGGAGTAACAGTAGAAAGGTTGCAGAAAGAGTCAGGAGCCCAGAGGAAGGGACAAAGCAGGTGGGGGTAGAAAGTGGAGACGAAAGCAAAAGATAGAATATTATTGCTTTGGAGCAGAAAAGGAGGTGAAAGGAGACAATTTTAGAAAAGAAATTTTGTTCCGTAGCAATGCGGATTCGAACATGGGACCTTTGAATGAGAGGCAAGCACCTTAAACTCTTGACCACGAGAGCCCCCATGTATGTGTGTGTATGTGTAAGTGTGTTTATATATATATGTGTGTGTGTGTGTGTGTGTGTGTGTGTGAGTGTGTGTGTGTGTGTGTGTGTGTGTGTGTGTGTGTGTGTGTGTGTGTGTGTGCAAGCAACTGGTGCATTCATGTTTGTTCAAAGGGGCAATATTTATTATGTAGGCATATGTGTTTGCGTATATGTACACGTGTAAGTACGAATACGTCAAGGTTGTTTTTATTGTTTGTCTTGTGTGTGTGAGTGTGTCTTTGTGTGTGTGTTTATGTGTACGGAGGAAAGGAAGGGTGTTCTTGCAGAGGCTTGCTGAGAAAAGAATGAGTAAACCAAGAACTGATAGTAAGAACGTAAACTGTCCTCAATATTTATGCTGTATCACCTTACAGAGCTTCTCTAAGTTTCTTGTAGACTGTTATTCTTAACTCACTTGAGCCTGAGCTGTTTTTCACCCAACAACCATTGCAGCCTGACACTTGTTGGGTTATATTGAAACGTTAACTACAAAAAGACTGTGAAAGCTATCATATTTTTAATGCAGCAAGAGACAAAACGAATTTCTTTTAATGCTCTCACAGACAAGAAAACTGCATCTAATTTGTCCGAATAGTTTTTATTTTATTGATATTTTGGATGGCAAAGTGGGGGTGGGGTACAGAATTTTTGCAAAGTATGTACACGTATATGGCAGGTTGTAGTGAGAATAGAGAAGACTTCGATTTTAAACTTTGCAAGGAAAACAAACCAAAGGCTGGGAGTCGTTTGCTACCCTAGCATAGACTTGCTAGCTTTACACTAAAATCGTCGTACTCTGACGTAGAGATTTAAATCCCGGTCTCTATGATCCACCAAATTTGACTCAATATGGAGCATAATTAAGGGCAACAGAGAGTGTTGTGCGAACTTTTTACTGGAGGGACAATGGGAGACTGGTGTTTGACACTTCATTTGGGCGCCTTCGAGGAGCGCGCTCTGCAGCAAAGTTTTTTCAGACGGCAAAGAGCGGCTGCCATAACATTGCACGGTCTAGGTACATTATGACTCAAGTATATACTTTGCTTATAGAAGGTTAGAAGGTGAACATAGTGTGCGGAGTAACTTATGGAAATTTTGATACTTCACGTGTAAGATAACATCATTTTATCATATTAATCATCAAGTGAAGTATGCGGATTTATTTTACCGGAAGTGCAATGCTATTCCGGTGAAATACATCCTTATAAATGTAGACTGGCTAAGCCTACGCAAATTTTTAATTTTCAACTTTTGAATCGTACGTTTTCTTCTTGCTTTGATCATGCTTAATTATTTTTGTTTCTTTTCTTGGTTTATTTCGCGGAGAGAGGCATTCGGATAGCACAACATTTACATTAAAGTGGCTAAAAATAAAGGATAACAATCCAGATTTTTAAAACATTCAATCCTCGCTCTGACTCTGACGGGCATGAAACTTTGTTTCCACGTGAGACTCTGGAATGGATCCTCATGTCGAACTGGCTGGTCATTTTAACTTTGCTGATCCGGATCTATTTTGCCAGCTGATAGCAGTATGGTAGAGAGTACGTATTACGCTCGTTATAGTGTTAGACCATTATTGATCCTCTTTGTAAAATTGTCAGTTGTAATCACTCGTTGAAACTCGTGATTACAACTTGGCAATTTCACTCGTAGGATAAATCATGAGCTAACATCACAGCTAGTGTAATAACATTTTGTTTGTTTCACATCTTCCCCTTGTATTCCAAAAAACTGCCTACACTAAAAGTGCTTTCAAATGTAAGCAGCGAATTAGAAGTTTCCAAAACCCTACGCGATTCGTTCCATTAATTGATCAAGACAATATTTCCATAGACATGATAACGATTTTATGGTATTCTAAGGTATCGAATAAAAGGGGGAGGAGGGAGGAATAAATGAGGGGGGG
>NW_004797384.1:1290935-1295601 GCF_000002075.1 Aplysia californica | reverse complement strand
GTTGACACACTCAACCTCTCCTGTACTAGTAGGAATAAATCTGTTTTATTTTTTTCTCCTTCAGTGAATAAAAGAACAATATATCATGACATAATTTTTGTGATTTTATTACGTTACTGTGACAACCTCTCTCATTTAGGAACAAACCAGTTTTATTAAGGAATTTAAACCCATGTACAAAAGTTTGTAAAATGCACAGAACATTGAGGTAGCCAACCCGGTGCCGGTACTAATACTGATTATAATATGCCATTTACAAAAAAGGAAGTTTCATTCTGATATCTTGATTCTAGATAATATAATGTTTCACCTTATCGTCGGTCGTGGCAAGCGGGAATATAATAAACGGGGGTATGGAATAAGAAGGGAGGAGGGTGGGGGGGGGATGCGCAAAAAAGACCCTGAAAATTAATAAGCGGGGAGGGGCGGAACACTTACTCGATACATTAGAGTAAGTGTTTTAGCGAGATCGCAACTGCATAAAATTGTATGTGCGCGCAGGACACATTAGACATTTTCAGTTGGTAGGAAATTTTGAATTTTCTCTGGGTGGCGGCCGAAGCCTACTCTTATCGATTTTGGACCACCAAGGGATCTTTAACGTGAGCAACTTGCACACTGGACCTCCGAGATTTTTCACCCTTGTCCGAGAAGGCTAGGTGTAGATCTTTCTGCCATAAGATCAGGGGAGTGACTGAAAGACAGCAGTAAGAAGGAGCCATAGAGTAGAAATAGAAATGCTGCAGAAAGAATCAGGAGCTCAGAGGAGGGGGCAAATGAGATCAGGGGGTGTGGGCAGAAAGTGGAGACGAAAGCGGACTACAGAACATTGTTAGCTATCAGAAATGATTTTGAAAGGAGACAATTTAAGAGAAGAAAATGTTCCGTTGCTATCCGGATTTGAACCACCAACCTATTGAATGAGAAGCGAACACCTACCTTAACCTCTAGAGTACGAGAGCCCCCAAAGACTTTCTGAACGCCCCAAACGTACACTGGCCTAAATAAAACCCAACACTTCTGGTACGTTCATGTGATCTTATCGGCCTTGGCCTTTTCTTCCTCGCGTCTAGTTTCAAACCTAATAAAGGCTTAACACGCGAAAATACTTTTAATCAAATGTAGATTCAAACCATTTTCCACTTTTAAAGATACGTTGACCCCCGAAGGTCTGTTATATAGTTAGGTAAAAGCTGGTTGGACTTACAGAAAGCCGTGGTTATCTTTTTACACACCATAAACAGAGGCCGAGTGGTCATTGATCCTTGTTCCTGACCAAATAGCAGTTAGTCATACAACAACTCTATCACCTGTCTGTCAGTTGGTTTGTGCCAGCCCTTGTAAAATAGATCGCCATCTGTCCCGGTCTCTGCATTAACCAAAAAATGCTTCCGAATTCCAAACAGTGTATCTCGTGGCCTAGAGGTTAAGGTGGTCGACACTCATTCAATAGGTCGCGGGTTCGAATCTGGATAGCGACGGAAAGTTTTCTTCTCTAAAATGTTCTACTTTCAAACCCTTTCCTGTTCTCTAACAATACTCTGTCGTCTGCTTTCGTCTCTACTTTCTGCCCCCACCCCTAACCTTTGCCCCCTCCTGTGGGCTCCTGACTCTTTCTGCAGCCTTTCTACTGCTACCTGTTGGCTCCCTCTTATTGCTATCTCTTAGCCACACCCTTGATCTTATTGTAGGAAGAATCTACACATAGCCTTCTCGGACAAGGGCGAAAAATCTCGGAGGTTCCGTATGCAAGTTGAGCATGTTAAAGATCCCTTGATGGTTCAAAATCGACAAGAGTAGGCTTCGGCTGCCACCTAGGCAAAACTCAAAAATGTCTACCAAATGAAAATGTTAAATGTGTACCTCGCGCTCATATGATCTTATGCAGTTGCAAGCGCTGTAAAACACGCGACGTCCTAGATTTTTTGCCCTTGTCCGAGAAGGCTAAATGTTGATCTTACCTGCCATAAGATCAGGGGTGTGGCTGAAAGACAGCAGTAAGAAGGAGCAAAACACATTTATTCTCTATTGGTTCTCGGTGGTATGTCTAAAATTGACGTGGTTGACAGGGGAATACCGACATTAGTATTTTTATTTGTTATATGTTAACAAGGCGTAATACCTCGCAGCATCAGAGTCATGATAAATACCTTCAAGACAAGGTAATCGTTCAGCACAGTCGCTGTTCCCCGATCAAATTTGTTTTCTCTTTTTTTTTTTACAACAACAAAAATGCGGTCGTTCTTCCGCGGTCTTTCGACCTTGCACACAAAGATACATGAGGTGGAAGGTAATAAGATACCTTTTTAACAAAGCAAGCAATTGCAATAGTTTCAAACAGCTTGGGGTAATGATGCAAACTTTAAAGCTCACAGAGCTTGCTGTTGGGCCGGGATATACGCTATACAAAAACCATTCACAATTCATCATTATTATAAAGCGTTCACGAGGGAAAATGAGTGATGGAGTATGGCCCCGATGTCTTTTCCGCAGTATGGCACAAAAATAGCTGAAGACGGTGTGCAGTACAGATGGTGCCATTTCCGTACACGTGGTTCTACGCCGCATCGACCATTTAACACCTAGAACTAGTAAAACAAAGCTGATTACGTCAAACTATAAACAGGAACTAATATTCTACCTGCGCCTTGGTTTTATTCTAATTACTCGACATTTACACAAGTTGTAACAGATCTTAACCCTTTTCGAACCAGTAAATGTGTCATGTGTATTTCCCAGTGCCTAAGCAACTTTATTTTGAAGCTTTTAAGCAAAAAAAATTGTTCGCGAGGGCATACCAGTGAAAAATGGTACTTACAGGTTATTTGATCAATTTCTCTCATGCTTAGTCAGCAGCTCATCCTTTCCCTCTCGCTGTTCTAACAAGACAAAGAACAAGATACACAGATGGTCTGAACAACTTTGCAACGAATAACACAAAAAGAAAAAAGCAACTGATCTGATCAAAACGACAGACATCAAGAAGAAATGTGGTACCATGATCGTTAATGTCTAGTCCAGAACTGACACCTGAAGAAAAAAGTCCTTTCATTGTTTGTTTACATCGACCACAAGCAAGGTAAATTGTGCACGTCCTCTAGACACGGCATTTTGTTCTCAGAACAATAGATACTCAAAAAGCGGCGCTTATCAACAGTTCTAGCTCATTGGACTCAACCTGGGGGAACGGCAAAGTTTTCTTCAAATCAATTTATCAAGTTAAGCTAGGGTCACAAAATATATTATATCCATGATCTTCCAGGCACCAAAGGGTTGTTCTTGAATGTTATTCAGGCTGGATGTATGGTGATACAATTGTTTAAACTGTGTGCTGCGTCTTTAATCCCCTAATCAAAGGTGAAAAGTTCAAGTTATTTCAATAGGTACCTGCCTTGTGGGAACTGATACATCTAGATAGTATCATTAGATCCCAATGTCAATAAATGTATTACCATACAGTACATGTATCCAGTGAAAATGCAGTTGCTAGAGACAATAGTTAAGTAAAGTAAGTTCAATTCTAAAAATACAAATCACAATCGACTGAATTACAACAACAACAACAACAACAACAACAACAGCAACAACAACTTTAATTTTTTTTTAAGTGTATGTGTTGCCGACCCTTCTAAATGGATAGGAATGAAGTACAATTACCAAAGATTAGTGACAATGTAAGCAACAGTAACGTTGTTTCTGGGGAAACTTGATAGTTTCACGAAAAAAACAGGAACATCTCAAGGACAACAAAAATAAGAGCTTTAAAAGGCTCGGTATGGTCAACTCTCCTAAATGAATGTGAATGATGGACAATCACCAAAGAATCGTGAAAACAGAATTTACATAAGGAAATGTTAATGAAACGTGTTATTTTGGGAGACTTCAGAGATATATGGAATGAAAAGAAACGAAATGAGAGAATGCTGAAAGAAACAGGACTGGGCTGCTCACTCACTAATAAAACAATGAGGAAGAGATAAGTGAAGTTTCTTTAACATTTGAATAGACTTAAAGACCTTGAACGTCTTGCTCTCACTGTAAAATAGATGTCTTAAAATAATTGGGGGAGACCAAGAACAAACTGACTTAGGGAACATTGGACAGATGGGGGGAGGGGAGAGATCGAATTTAGGTGGGGGGTTTTAGAGGCACCCCAGCACATGAATGAGCGGCTAACCGTGATCGCCGTTGTCTGTTTCAGCTTTAGCAATTTTAGGATGATGATGATTGTCGTCGTCATGATGATGATGATGATGATGATGTTGATGATGATGATGATGATGATGATGATGATAATGATGATGATGATGATGATGATGATGATGATGATGATGATGATGATGATGATGATGATGCTGATGATGATATCCCATTTGTTTAATGTTTGCTGCAGCATGTCCTAGAATATTTTTAAAATACTAAATATGAGTCGCTTTCTGGAAAATCGTATTTATTTCAAAGTAAATGTTTAATCATGTTTGCGCTTATTCAAATATCAACAGTACTTGAGATGACAATGGAAGGATTCTACAAAAGATTATATTAGCTGAGATGAATGGGTATAACTTAACATCAAAGCACACACACACACACAGGGCTGTAACATCAACCTATACTCTCCCAGGCTGTAGGAAAGACATCACAACAACGTAAAAAAGCTCAAAAA
>NW_004797384.1:1280935-1285935 GCF_000002075.1 Aplysia californica | reverse complement strand
AAATGGCTTCTAAAGTGTGGTTACTTCCTTAGCTTGGGCGTTTTCGGAAACTGAAGAGTAATAATGTTAGTTCCTTTAACTGTTTTTCAAAAATGTGTTTTTTGAATGAATAAAAAAGACGCTGAACCTAGAAAAAAAGAATAATTCAATAAAAATCGAAAAACCGATTTGGGGGAAAAAACTGGGGGTTTTTTATTTCATTATTTTGACGACTGCCTGATTTCACTATGATGTCAATTCTCCACACTGACCTCCAAACCCACAGCTACCAATTCAAATTAATAGCGCCCCCAGGAGAAATATTTGCCTCTCGACTGACAGACTGCATCCTCCAACTGTTGCAACCATGTTATGATCACACGAAATAAAGACGCTGTTTTGCGCCGTGAACTCTTGTATTATGAGTTTTACGTTTTTGTCACAGTTTTAAAGTACTTGCAACACAAATAGGTTACACAACCCGAAGAGAAGAGCTTCTTTGCTGTTGGTTTTTTTGCGTTTTTGTTTTGTTGTTGTTGTTGTTGTTGTCATTTTCTGAAGAGTAACATACAAAGAAAGAAAATGAAAAGAGAAAAGTAAGATAGATATTTGATAGAAAAGAAGAAGCAAACCCCACCAAAATATCCGCCAGCCACGCACCTCTCATACGATATAAAAGGAAGGTCAACGTGACACTAGGAGACTCCGGGTTATTAAAGTGACCAGTGGCCAATCCTCATGTCGCGACTGTTACACTCAAGCCATGGTTAGCGGGCACAAATGTATCACATGCATAATAGATGACCTTACTATAGTATTGTACTAGCACGGTTAGATACATCTGCTGTGTTCTATTATGATAAAGATGTTTGCACTTCTCATAGGAAGATGACATTGACATCACAACACTGACGGGGATAGGGGGTGGGGAAGAGAGCGAGAGGGAGAGAGAGCGAGAGAGAGCGAGAGAGAGCGAGAGCGAGAGAGAGAGAGAGAGAGAGAGAGAGAGGAGGAGGGGAGAGTGGAGAGGGGAGTGTGCGGAGACGACTGATTAGGGGAAAAGGTACGTCTTGGAAAAATCTAATAAAATTGAAGGAAACAAATCAAATCATTCCCTTTTGAGGTCCCAACGGAGTCAACTGTAAGATTAGGACTGCCGTAAGGCCCATTAAAATGTTTGTTTTAAAAGAGGGAAGAAAGAGAGATTGTGCTTTTTTTTTAGATTGGGCAGAAAGCGAGATTTCAAGGTCTTTTTGAGTTTTGAATTCTACGAAGCGTATCAGGCGAGGAAGAACAGTATGCAAGGATAAGAACCATGTGCTGATTAGCCAGCTGTTTATTGATAAGAGGGGCTAATAATACACTTCTGCAATCTCGATCTTCTTGAAAAATACTATGTATTGTATCCGTGACTTTCAAAAACTGCTCAATCAGAATACCATTGGAATACAATCAGAATACTTGTTATGTACCTGAATTAAACAATAATAATAATTTTTTTTACTTGCCATTGGTGTTCATTCATAGTATAATATTATGTATGTGACTGTGGGTCTCTTCTTAAGGGTAAACATATTATAATAGAATGTTCGTGTATAATATAGGTACGGCATAGAGGATGTGTTAGAGAAGTGTGGATGTGTGCGTATGATTGCAAACATGCGTATGTTGGTGTGTGTATGTGTTTGTGTGTATGTTTGTATGTGTGGGTGCGCCCACATGTGTGTGTGCGCCCACATGTGTGTGTGCGCTCGTGTGTGTGTGTGTATGTGCGGTTGTGTGTGTGTGTGTGTGTGTGTGTGTGTGCGTGTGTGTGTGTGTGTGTGTGTGTGTGAGTGGTGAATCATCAAACCAATGAGCTAATTCCTGTACAAACAAAGATTAGTTTTATGTTACGTTGTCTTATTTATTAAATTGTATAACTGTAGCTAAATGGATTATGACTGCTCGTCCACAACGTCAGGATCTGATCAAAAATGATCGACAACATCGCATCTATAAGAAAATTAATATGTTTCGCCTTCTTGAACAGGTTTTGAGGGCTTTTGTAAATAAAAATATGGTGGACTCAGTCGTGTTAGACAGGTTGCAATCTTGGACAGTGCCATCATCATCATCATCCAGGGCCAGATCTGCAGCAGACAGGGGCGATCATGGTTCTCCTTTCATTCCTTTGCTAGGATGCTCTTTAAAAAGCAAAGTTTCCCTGATCTTTCCTTGTTACCGATTTGTTTCGGTTCCCTACGTAGGTTGCTCTGGACCTACCCCTGCCTCGTTTACCTTCTAATGTGCAAGTGAGAGCTAGATGTTTAAGCCCTTTATGTCTATTAAGGTGTCTCAGAAACTGCATTTGTCATAAATTTCCTGGTTGTTTTTAACAGTGAGCGTCCAGCGTGGGCTTTATCAAGCACTGCCGCATTTGATTTCCTTTCCTTCCAAGATATTCTCAGCAGTCTCCTAAGAAACACATTTCTGTTCCTTCTATTTTATTGTCACTGTCTTTAGTGATTGTCCAGCATTCACAGCCAAAGAGAAAGGTTGACCATACATAGCATTTCAGAACTTTCATTTTGGTACTCGTTTAGATGTTTCTATTTTTCAGGATTGGGCCCATTTTTATTTAAACTAGCCTTAGCCATTGCAATTCTCCATTTTATTTCTGTGTGCCATTATACATTATTTCAACAACAAAAACCGAAAGAGGAAAGGGGGAAATGGGAAGGGGCCGTTGTGAACAAGTACGAACAAGTAGTCTGGGTAAGTACGACTATATTACACAAACCCACCCTAGCAATCAAGCCTGTCAAGAGAAGGAAACGATGCAAGCATGGTAAGGTTTCTTTTTGCCCGGCCTTGGTTATCCCAGTTACAGCCTCTGTCTCCGGTGAAGACGTATTGGCAACGTTGTCCCTACAATTCAGTCGCAAACTCTGGCCCCAATACCTTGTTGACAGATGTTTCGAAATTACAAGGAGGAAGTCAAAACCACGCTCAATTACAAGGTTCCAATAGTGAACTTTCAGATATGTCCGGAATCAGTGTCGTTTCACAGTCTCCCTATAATGTTCTGTATAATAATGTAGTACAATATTTCTCAATAAAGTGATTGTTCGAAAAACGACATCAAGTAGCCAGTTTCTCTATGTCCTTCCTCATTTGTGTGGCATCCTACAACACAGTTTCAATCAGTTTCTTTTTTTCTTGCCTCATTTGTATTTGAAAGGTAATGAGAACTCCAACACTGGCTCTGATTTCGATGCTGCCATTTCAGCTTTATCAAAACTTTTTTTAAAGCAACTACACCAAACAAAAGCAACATCAACAAAAACAATTTAAGAAGACTGACTTAGCCGCTTTTGTAATGACAATGAGAAAATAATATTTAAGCAGTGAGAACGTCTAATGGTGAGATGTCAGCTACATGTACCAAATTTGAACATTCCATGACTAAGAGGGGGCGGGAACGGGGGCGTGGGGAAAGGGGGGGGGGGGTGTCTTAACGATATCGATACAGAACCGGTTAATTTTGTTAACAGTTGAGAAAGAACATGTGAGGTCGAGTTATCTCTTTAAAGACAAAGCAGACACAGTCAGTTGTCCTTGTGAAGTATAATACATTGTATAATAGTCATGCATAATGTACGCATATTATTATATTATACATCTTATATGGCTATGGTAATGCAGATTTTCTTGTCACTTTTTTTAGCCCCACGACCTTGAGACCTCAACATTGTTATCATTTAATATGCCCATGAACATGACAAAGCTGGATTTTCATGATTTTATTCATTTTAACATTTTATCAAAGTCATTTCTTTGGGGGGTTTTTTGACTTACGAGGCTGTTTTTCAGAATGGCAAGTTCAAAGCAAAAGGGGTTAGTACCTTGTATTATTTTACCTCTTTGGCTCAAAATAAATGAGGGGACTCTCGTGGTCTAGAGGTTAAGGTGTTGGCCTCTCATTCAAAGATCCCGGGTTCGAATACGGGTAGCGACCTAAAAATTGTCTTCTCTAAAATTGTCTCCTTTCCTGCTCTCTAGCAATGTTCTGTAGTCTGCTTTCGTCTCCGCTTTCTGCCCC
This sequence comes from Aplysia californica, assembly GCF_000002075.1. Classification (NCBI taxonomy): domain Eukaryota; kingdom Metazoa; phylum Mollusca; class Gastropoda; order Aplysiida; family Aplysiidae; genus Aplysia; species Aplysia californica. Next base: position 1,281,872 of record NW_004797384.1, on the reverse strand, counting down.
CACCCTCTCACCTCCTTTGCCCCCTCCTCTGGGCTCAAGACTCTTTCTGCAGCCTTTCTACTGCTACTCCCTGGCTCCTTTTCACTGCTGTCTTTCAGCCACACCCCTGATCTTCTGGTAGGAAAGATCTACAATAAGCCTTCTCTGACAAGGGCGAAAAATCTTGGAGGGTCCGTGTGCATAATGCGCAAGCTAAAGATCCCTTGGAGGTCTAAAATCGACAAGAGTAGGCCTCGGCCGCCACCCGTGCTAAATTCAAAATTTCCTACAAACTGAAAAGAGTTAAATGTGTCCCGCGCGCTCATATGACCAAATACAGTTGCGAGCGCCGTAAAACACTTACCAAAACAAAACAAAAGTAAATGAATAAAAGAAACAGGGAATCCCCAACTAAACATTGCCGACTTAGTGCTGATTGGCCGTGTTTACTTCCGGACATCTCGCTCGTCATTGACTCCGAGAGAGAAAATACAAGATAATAGATGTATTTATTTACTGGACATTACGAGATCGAGGGAGTTTTACTCCTGTTTTAGCTCATGTTAGTCGTCGACCCAGACTCTTGGGAGTTTTGTTGTTTGGGTTTGGTATTTTTTTTCCTCCAGGCAAAATTCCGTTGTTTGTCTGGGTCCTTTTGTTCCAACAAACAAGCCAAAGGGCGCCGCAAAAAGGTTTTTGGGTTTTTTTTGGTTTTGTTTTTGGTCTTTTTTGGGGGGGAGGGGTATAATTGTCGACAGTCAGAGGAGGACAAAGGGACAGAGACGGTAGCGGAAATGACAGTAGTGTTTGCAGCAGACAGCAGAGGAGGATGACGAAATGCTTTCAACTCGAGACTTATGTTCGGAACACTACTATAGGTACCGAAAGCAATTCAAATTTACCGACAAATTAATAAAGAAGATACCAATAAAAGACCTAAAAAAAAAGGGGGGGGGGG
>NW_004797384.1:1277401-1280835 GCF_000002075.1 Aplysia californica | reverse complement strand
CAGTGGCGGCCGTATTAACTGAACACTGATGATGCAAAAACAACGGTATACCAAAAGAAAAGAAAATCGTTTTTATTCTATTTCAGAAGCCCCTTTAAACCGATAAAAACCCTTTCTTTACCGAATAAAGTCCGGCAGTCCGGCAGATTTCGGTGAAAGCGGATTCCGCTTTATTTGCGTAAAACTCCAAACGGAATAGAAATGAATTAGAATCTATTCAAACAGTAAACTTACAGTTTGATTTTTTAAAAAATAAGTGCAGAGGTTTTAACGGTTTATGTTATGACTGTAAACACGCGAGTAATGCTGTAAGCCTGCTAAACTGACGGTCCGTATACCATAAGTAAACACAATCTTTTTGTGGGGCTTTTTAGAAAAGAAGCATAATAACTTCGTTGTTCATACATACATACATTTCAATTCTCTTTTCTTTTTTTCTAAAACATAAAGAGACAGGCAGCCACTTGCATACTCAGAGATATGAAGATGTGTACTTCTGATTTATGTGTAATGTTTCGAATTGTACAGCAACATTGCCAATGGGCTGCATATGATTGGACTAATCGCTGTCCTAGAATAACAAAATTTGGTCTTCTCAATACCTAGGTTTGAGAAATGTGACGTAAAACATTTTGAGTTTCATAACATTTCAAGCTTTTTCGAAAGCAATTCTTTGAATATCTTGATTACAACTCTGAATGATCTAACGATTTAGATAAAGCAGAATATGGAACATTTGGTTTCTGACCTCATGGTCTTAGTAACTAAAAATACTGCCTAAAATGTCAGACAGAACTTTATAGTTATAAGGTAGTGAAGTGTGTCTGCTTTTTCTTAAAGAGAGAAGTCGCTCTCTATGATCAAGCTAAGTATCCTGAAAACACTGACTTGTTTGTATTTGCAGCCTAACACCATGAACAGGACCTCAGTATAACTCTTTAGACGTGTCTGTTTGTTGAGTCACAGTTTATGGGGTGAAAACATGGTGCATATTGTGGGCATGTATATGTGTGTGTGTGTCTGTGTGTCTGTGTATTTGTGTACGTGTGTGTGTGTGTGTGTGTGTGTGTGTGTGTGTGTGTGTGTGTGTGTGTGTGTGTGTGCTTTTGTATGCGTGTGTCTATGTATGTGTGTGTACATGTGTGTATGTGCGTGTATGTGCGTGCGTGCGTATGTGTGCCTATGTGTGTGTATATGTGGATGTCTGCATGCGTGTGTGTGTCTGTCTGTGTATTTATGAGTGTGCATATATATGTGCCTGTGTATGTTTCTGTGTGTGTGTATGGGTGTGTGTATGTGTGTGTGTGCGCGCGCAAATGTGGAGTTTATTAAGGGAACCCCCCCCCCCCAAGGAACCCCCCCCCCAAAGCTATAAATTAATAAACACTTCAATTTCTCACGGACGAGATTCGGACGCGCCAAAAAAACATTCGTTGACAACTGGAGAAAGGGGTGGGGGTAGTATGTCATCTGATACCGATATCTCTGTCTTGCTTTTACCCGTACATCCTAAAGTGGACAATATTTCCGCATAACAAATTAAGCCAACGATTCTGTCACCTAAAGGGTATTTAATGTGCTCAAGGATGTGATACAGTCTTTTGATAACCTCTCTCCCTCCAGTTCCCGTTTTCCCTCTTCCTTGCTTTTTTTCTGTTTTCTTTTGTCTACTATATATGTCTCCTCAGTTGAAAATGTATCTTTAAATTCCATTATTCATGTCATTAGGTTTCCTTGGTTTGGGAAGTTGGTTGAAAAATCGGCTTGTAAATAATTTCTAAATGGAAGTCCCTGAATTGCTAGCTTTTAGTACACTGGTGTCAGATGGTATGTGCAATCTAACAAACGATGTTACTTACCCTTTAAAAGTTTAAAAGTTGCTTATTTTGTAGGAGATGAGAGCGATATAGCAATGCTGTATAAGTTAGGAAAGGACGTTGAAATTTGAAAGGGCAGTTTATTGATGCGTGCCATTTCTTTAGTTGGGTTATTCATTTATTATGCTTGTTTTAGATTGAGTTTGTGAGGTTATTATTTTTCTATTCTTTTAAAGGGGGGGGGGGGGCGGGGGCTACACCTGAAGGCTATCTCGCTTATTAGGGGACCAAATGTTACTACATTTCACACATATAACACGCACAGTAAGGAGTCTTAAAATCCGCTATCAAATTTGAGAGAAAAAAATTCGTTTCCATGCATACGACGGCCATATTGAATTTTGTTGACATGTCTTAAGTAATGAATACCACACTTATCGTTCTTGTAAATTGAATGCTTATTCTTATGCATTTTAGCAAACATTAGATATAGAAATGTGTTGGTTTTTTTCCAAAATGAATTTTAAAATGTTTAAGGAATGTTTTTATGAAGTAGTATTCAAGTTTGTAAAATAATCCCTGAAAATCTACACTACAGACACCACCAACAAAAGTCTATTCCATATACAAATTCAAAAGACTAATATTTAGTATTACATCTTCTCTTCATTCTGTGAAAATGTCTTGAACATTGGATGAAAAAATGTGGAGTTATTCAAAAAAGTATAGATAAAAATCGTGTTTTGAGAAAACGGCCGATAAAGAAAAATAAAATATTGATTTTATGAAAAAATGGTGGTGACAAACTTGTCCGGTATGGAAAGAAATACGGCTTTTGGGGGTTCTTATGCGATGAAACAGTTCTAGGAGAGGCTGAGGAAGCTAAAAATGCCTACAACTCAAATTCCCTCATTTTGAACCGAATCGGGACTTTGGGGGTGTAGCGCCCTCCCCCGCTCCCCATTAATTGGGTTATATAATATACTATCACAAAAACAGATTTGGACCTAGAGAGAGAGAGAGAGAGAGAGAAAGGGTGTAAGTTAAAATAAAACAAAAACCAAAGCGGATGATGAAGTCCGTAATCTATAGTATTATACAACAATAACGACACACATTAGCACAAACAATAATAAAAATTTATGCTCTCCTCTGAAAAGATCTAAAAACGATTACCTGACCTTTAAAATAAGCTGTAGATGTCTAATACATCATGCTTGAAGACTAATCATTTAGCAGTCAAGTTAGTGTACGGGTAATTGATAGCGTTAGTCATGTCATAACTCATTAGAGGGTAATCGGAAGGGGTTTGTGTTGAAACGGACGAAAATGAAAATATCACATTTACGTTTCCTGCCAGATAGAACTCCCTACCCCTATTTCCCTTACTTCCTCCACCCCTACCCACCTCTTGTCAACATTTACATCTTTTATCGCCAAACCACCCCCACCCCCTCTTTCCGTCTTGTCGCGGAAGAGAGAAACTGGCATCCGATAAGACGTCAACGTTAATGACACTGTTTTGGCTAACTTTTAGTACACGAAGGGTAACTGTCCCTCCTTTGTACACAGACAATTTTGTCATTAAAACCCTCGGCATCCCAAGAGTCCTAGTGA
>NW_004797384.1:1254284-1275486 GCF_000002075.1 Aplysia californica | reverse complement strand
TCTCTCTCTCTCTCTCTCTCTCTGTCTGTCTGTCTGTCTGTCTGTCTGTCTGTCTGTCTTTCTCTCCCACCCTCTCCCCGTCTCTAAACTTCTTACATTTTCCGCGTTGCTTTACTTCTCTCTTTTTCGGCACTCCTTCGTTATTGTATGAATATATGAATAAACGAAAGGAAAAACCCGAAAGTATTTCAAAACTAGTACAAATCAGTATTGGTAACGACATCCCCGGCTAGCTGCAAAATGAAAGGGGTGGAAATGAGACACTCGAGTGGTCTATTTAGGGTTAAGGCGACAGTTTCTTTCATGTCGTTACCCTTTGTCCGCGGCTAAGGGAATTCCTGAAGAGCTCACGCTCGGTTTTCGACTGTCGCGTTTTAGCAGACTAGACTCCAGTAGCGTGAGTTCTCGGAAGAGTGACCGAATTCATCGATAAGAGAATCACTGCCATTGTGAGTGCTTTAAGGTGATAGGCGATTCTCTGGGAATGAATCCAATAAACCACTCACCGTCACCAGCTTGCCTTCTTGCCTATGTACTTCTGGGAAACATCTTTTGTGTGATATCAGAAGTAACGATAATCTATTTCGCTGTTCGCTATCTTAGAATTACAAAGTGCTGTCGGACATTTTTATTGTTTCGAGTTATTAAGACCATGATGTCGTAAACTTGAAATGTTCTACTATATAAAAATCGTAATATTATTCCGAGTCGTTATCGAGGCTTTAAAAGAAATGCACTCAAGAAAGCTTGACTCAAAATATTATCGTCGAAACTAGGTGCTGTGCAGATAAAACGTTGTAATTCTAAAGTAGCGATATGCCATATCAGCAAACCAAAGCAAGGTTAAAGAGTATTTCCCATCATTATACATAAACCACAAAACGAAAAGTTAAACATTTCATGGCATGTATTATGTTCTCACGTGTCTTTTTCAGTTTTATGAAAATAAAAAACAAAATTGGAATATCTTGATCAGAACCTCTCTGACCAGAGAGCAGTTACTACGCTTCTTTTTTTTAAGTGCCCCAAAAACGCAGCGCGCCTTCAAGCGTAGTCAAACAGAGTCCTCAGTGACTGAAAGGGGGGTGTGGGAGACACGTAAACATGGCGCTTGGTCGCTGCCTTAGAATTACAAAGTTCTATCTGACGTTTTTTGCGTTTTGAGTTACAACACTTTGAGGTCAGGTACCAATAATGTATTGTCTGCTCAGTCAAAATCGTAAGAATATTCGGATTCGCTATCAAGACATTCAAAAGAATTGTATTTTTTTGTTTTGTTTTGGGGTAAGTGTTTTACGGCGCTGGCAACTGCATAAGGTCATATGAGCGCGCGGGACACACCTAATATTTTCAGTTGGTAGGCAAGGGATCTTTATCGTGCGCAACCTGCACACGGGCCCTCCGAGATTTTTCGCCCTTGTCCGAGAAGGTTAGGTGTAGATCTTTCCTACCAGAAGATCAAGGGTGTAGCAGAATGACAGCAGTAAGGAGGAGCCAAGAAGTAGCTGTAGAAAGGCTGCAGAAAGAGTCAGGAGCTCAGAGGAGGGGGCAAAGGAGAAGAGGGGGTGGGGGCAGAAATCAGACGACAGAGCATTGCTGGAGAGCAGGAAAGGAAGTGAAAGGAGACAATTTTAGAGAAGAAAATGTTTCGGTCGCTACCCGGATTCGAACCCGGGACCTTTGAATGAGAGGCCAACACCTTAACCTCTAGGCCACGAGAGCCGCCAGAATTGTTTTTGAAAAGACCTGATATACTGAGAAGCTCAAAATATTTAACATCAAATTTCTCAAAACTAGGTACTGATCAGAGAGAACTTTGTAATTCTAGGGTAGCGATATGTTATATCAGCATACCAAAGGCAAGGTTTCGGTGTATTATGAACCATCATACACCAAATAGAAACAGAAATTTAGAACACTCCATGGCATGCGTATTGTTGCACACCGTTATCAGTTATATATATTTTTTTTTTTAAGAGATTTGAAAATTCAGTTTTATATTTTTTTTTTTTTACGGATTTGGAAATTATGCTCCTTTTTTAAGTGCCCCAAAACATCGGGCCTTCAAGCGTTGATGAACAGATTGGACGTCCTCAGTGAGTGAAACGGGGTAGGAGACATGTAAACATGGCTCTTAGTGCCAGGGTTTCAGTGAGGGGAGCAGTTGCATTAATGGAAAGCTGTCTCATTGATGGACCTGTTTCGCTGGACTCGGTTTTTGAAGAGGTTTTATCGGAAGGAAGAGGACACCCTCATTTATTGACCACCTCAGAACTAGCACAGAAAAACAGAGAGTACTTTCTTCACCTTTTATTAGTTAGATACAGGCCTTTCGGATGAAGGAGAATGTCACATTTCCGGACGTACTTGAAAGGTTTACACAGAAAAACGCACACCAATGCTTACTTCCAACTCCGCCGCGCCCCAGGAGTACGAGCAGTATTTTTAAAAATTAACACTCCTTATGTTTACATAATATGAGAAACGTTTAAAGAAGACAACAACTCTGGAGTTCACACAGAAGAAATGCCACTCCTAGCTCAGTTCGGAAATAGGCTTCCTTATTGTGTAGGTCAAAACATTCACAAAACAATAGATGTATAGATACGAAGACAAATATGGAACACGCAGTAACCATGTTTGCTAGATCCTTTTAGTAAAGACTTTTCTGCACTACACTTAATCTTTTCTTTTTCACAGTTACTTGGTCGGGAGTGGGAGTTGCTTGTTTGTTTTGTTCTTTTTGTTTGAAAAAGTAGGAAAAGGGTGGGGGGGGGGGGGTTGTGTTGCAACGGTCATAGACCTTGGAGCAGTTAGAGAGAAACATATTTTTCTACAAGTGCTTCTAAACACTAAATAGTAGAAATCTCCCGGAAAGATTGCCAGATTTGGATTGCCCCCAGGCCTCAGACGAGCATTGTTATGTGAATTGTTTTTTTCATCCCATTTCCGATTTCCAACATGGCAGGGGGCACAACTCCTGATGTCTTCGGGTAATTTGTAAAGTGTGACCTTCGAATCATTCATATAAATGGTGTCTGTGGTGTTACTGGTGTCTGTGGTATCACATTTAGGTGCCTCGCTGACGCACGCAGAAGACCTGAGTTAGATTCCCGAGTCGGGAGATTTTCACCGAAGGTGTCGACTTTCTTCTAGGGCGTTGTATCCCTCTCAGCACTTGTTGGCCCAGACAGGCAGGATCAAAGTCCGCCTCCTAAATGATCTAAATTGTGTAGTTGGCAGAGTAAAGTACTTTAAAGAAAAATTTCTACCTTTATTTCTAGCTGCGAACTAAATGCTGTTGTGGACTAACTCACTTTTTCCAGTTTTAAAACAGTTAAAGCACTGATTTCCAATCAAGAAATTGAACTTTAACGGGATATGGGTCTGTGATGTAATAGCTTTGTGCTCAGAGGGAAGGTATGTCCACAGCCTTGCCTTCTGGACTGAAACAAAAACCCTCAAACTTCGAAAAGGGGAGTCAGTAGAAGACAGCACGTTATGTGTGGAAAGCGATGATTATAATAATTATTACTCATCAAACTACCAAAGTTCTAGTGAATTACTTACTTGATTGGAGAATAGGTATCATTGCAAGCGGACCATGTCACAGCTGCTCCTCCCTCCTCTCCAGGATCCATTAAAAGAGTCTGCTGGCTGATCGTCCCAGTTATCAGCTGGTTGGGTATTCTTCTGGCTTTTCCACCCAGGCTGCTATCTCTCCCCGACCCTCTTGAAACACCAGCTTCCCTCAGTGTTTTCACTGTGTTTGATATGGTACTTTCATCTTCTCTGTGGTCGTCGAACCTTGTTGGCAATGCTGCCATGACTTTTGGTGGATCTAATTGCTTAGTGTCGGCAATCTCATCCTGGCCGGCTATCTTATGAACACGTCCATTGCCTCGAACTGCTGCATGATCAGGGCTAAAGATCCATAGAAAGTTCTAGTGAGTACCCCCCCCCCCCGAACTGGTGTCTGTGTAGCGGTTAGGCGCTTCGCTGTCGAATGCAGTGGACCCACGTTTGGTTCCCAAGTTGAGAAAATGCATAATATTGAGTATCTCGCTCAGTCTTTCTGCTGTAATGTGGTATCCCTCTCAACCAGGAACCCGGAATGGCGTTGAATGTCCTGGCAACAGCAAAAAGGTTCGAAGCATGCCGATGGCTCGGTTTCTTCGATAATAAGATAAACCTTCTATCTTTCAACATAGATAAAATCTTATTGCAGATATTTTAAAAAACAAAGACCTAAACTTGATTAGATAACAAGGAATAGAAAAATTCACCACTCCGTCGGGAAAAAAGGTTATTTTGCTATTTAATTTTGCTAACCTTTGTGCTGTGAACATTAATTGAAGCACAATTATTTATCTTTATTACATAGCCTACTTTTTAAACAACTTAGCATTACTCGCGTAACAAGAAATGCATAAAAGACTAAAAAGACGAGATTTGTTTTACGTATTTTTACTTATACAAATAAATGCTGTACCTATGTTTTTATGACCGGAGTTTATACAGGACATTTTAGAAGAAGTTATAGCGACTTGTACCCTTGTTGTTTTTTAATAAGGGGAAATATATTATGTCTTTGATTAAATCTCTTTTAAAATGTGAATGAATATTTCTTTTTGTTTGTATAAACGAAGATGAAACATTTACTGAGGAAAGGGGGTTTAAAGAGAGATAGCTGATAGAGAGATGCAGGCCGAATGTTGGAGAAAGACACAAAGAGGGAAAAGGGAGAAGGACTGAATGAAAGTGGTACATATACTTTTAATAATGGAGGTTTCGAGTTACGAGATGCAGAGATTGATCAGAACCAGAGAAGCGAATAGTCACCCTATTTGCATTTTATAACTGGCTGTGAAGTTCAACACAGACCGGAGAAGATTCTTCGTGACTCAGCGATGGTATTTCTTCAATCGAAGACGGTGTCTCGGGGGAGAGTTTAGGAGCAATGCGATCAAGTTGTAGGGTATTTACGACTTTGCATCGAACAGATAAAGAGCATACAAAAAACTGATGGCATTGGAGGAAGACTATGTTCTATAATTAAATTTCATCGACCAAGACTCGGGCTTCCTCAGTTCTGGGTCACATAATTTTGTTGAACTTTCCTCATTGTGTTCGCGTGAATAAATTTTTAATATATCGGTGTTTCTAGGAGACTGACTTCCGGCCCTTCTTGCCAGGGTCAACCAGGGCTGAATATAAATCGATGATAGCACATCCCAGTAGAAAGACCGAGATACTTGATAAACATTTCTCTTCATTTGGAATCGAAAACGGGTCTCCTGCGTGCGATAGTGAAGCGCCTAATCTCTAAAACAGAGACGTCGGCCTATGTTCCTGTTGGAAGAAGAAAAAAAGATGTAGCAAGAGGTGTATTGCCAGGCTGTCAGTGAAATAAAAATGAAACTGGGAGTCCATAATATTGTGTAGCAAGTAAGCAGTTTAACTCTTGTAAATTCCGAAAGTAGGAAAAAGAAAAATAAAGTCTTTTATCAGTTTTGTAACAATTGTACCTATATTATGTATATTTTCTTGCTTATTCGAACGTTTGAAATCTGAATTACGATAAACTATTTCTTGAAGATATCTAAAAGATATTACAGATTTAAAAAGAAACTGCAATTTCAAACAATAGACCAATATTCCACATTCTAGGCTTATTACACCTGGACAGCTGGTCAACGGTATATGTGAAAAACAGAGTAGTATTTGCTTTGTTGACTTTCGGTATTTGAGTGTAAGTAAGTGAAGCTTTACAAAGAAAAAACAAAACTATTCCAAAGAGAGCTGCGATTTGGACAACAGAAAGTTTCGGTTGTACCTTTTTGATTATCTGTGTGATTATCGTAATATTCTTGCACCCTCGTTACACGTACATTCTTGTGTCTACAGATATATCACACGTTTTGATATCTATGTATGTTCAGTTTGAAAATCAGTGCAGTGTAAAAGAGGATCACGGAGTGAAAACGTTGAGAGAAAAGTAGAGGGAAAGCGAGAATAGAGACAGGGATACAAAAAGTGAAGAGAAAGAAGGAAAGAGAGAAAGGGATAGCGAGGAGGAAAGAAAGAGATACAGAGAGACAGAGACAGAGACAGAGTGACCGAGGGGGGGGAGGGGAGGAGAGAGACTGAGACAGAGACAGAGAGAGGGAGAGAGAGAGAAAGAGAGAAAGCGAGAGACAGAGAGTAGAAAATAAGAAGAAAATCCCTTTTGATTAATCAATTTTCTTCTTCGTATTTTTGGCTTGAGTTAAGAGCGTGATTCAAAAAGTAGGGCGTAGGAGCTCGCTTTCAGCTAAAATACAAGACTAGCAAGACAAAGAAAATTGAGGGAAAATGAAGGAAAAATTGCCATTGTCCAACTCAGGATTCGGACACGAGTCTTGTGTTATAGCAACCTGCCACAACAAACTGGGACAAAACATTAACTATAAAAGGAAGTTAAAATAAAAATATAGTACTGGGCATAATATTCAAAAAGTTTTACTCGGCCGGGAAGGAATGGCTATATTGATAATAATATCCTAATTTTATTTGACAATTGCAGCCTATTGTACTCATAATTAGCTCTGGAAAGGGGAAACATTACCCGCAAGCTTTAAAAAAATCATACTATGATTTTGAAGCATAAAAATAAATGTCAATAAATCAAAAGCAATGAATTGTCATAATAAAACTATTGTTCAATAGATCATTAGCGGTTTTGCGAGCAAATAATATTTTATTTGATATCCAGCTGGGAAAATGATCAGTGTTAATGTCAGAAGGAATTACAATCTACGTAGTAAAAAGGAGTGTAGTTAGATGATGTTTAGGACACTGCATGTCTCAGAGGAGGAGAGCAACAGGAGATAATGATATTGATTATGATACTGAATACCGCCAATACATATACAAAAACACACACACACACACACACACACACACACACACACACACACACACACACACACACACACACACTCCGAGATACACACCTCATACACAGACACAGACATACAGATAAAGACACACACATAATTATACACTTGTGTGTTTGTGTGTGTATGTGTGTGCGCCAACGAGCTGGCATATGCGTGTGTGTGTGTGTGTGTGTATGTGTGTGTGTGTGTGTGTGTGTGTGTGTGTGTGTGTGTGTATGTGTGCGTTTACACACAGGAAGGGGATGAGAGAAATGTGAAAAGAAAAAGAGACTAGATAGAGAGGGGGTGGGGTTGGGAGTAGAGGAGGAGTATGACGTTTGTTTTGTATTCATTTTCTTTGATTTTCCTCTGAGGTTGCGTTTATGTTCTATGCTGCTTGTTTTTAAAAAATTTTTTAGTTCTTCTCTTTTTGAGGGAGAGGGTTGGGGTGCAGGAGCGGGGGGGGGTTGAAATTTTTATTTGAATTGTACTAAATATTGTCTCTGTCTGAAAATACATCACCATCATCGAGTGCAAGATCTGCGACAGATATCGTCGATCATGGTTCTCCATTCATTCCTTTGCTCTGATGCTCTTTAAAAAGCTACTTTCCCTGATCTTCCCCTGTTACCCATTTGTTTAGGTTCCCTAGGTAAGTTGCTCTTGGCCTATCCCTTCCTCGTTTGCCTTCAATTTTGCTTTTGAGAGCTAGATGTTCAAGCCCTTTATGTCTATTCAGGTGTCCCAAAAACTTTATTTGTCGTTTCCTGATTGTTTTTCACAGTGAGCGTCCTTCGTGGGCTTCATCAAGCAATACCGCATTTCTTTTCCTTCCATGATATTCTCAGCAGTCTCCCGAGTAACCACATTTCTGTAGCTTCTATTTTATTTTCACAGCCTTAAGTGATTGTCCAGCAATGCTAAAAGAAAAAACCTTGGATTTTTCTTTCTGTCCTCGGAACAACCTAAGTCATTAAAGTTACATAAAAGTGGAATTTCTCCCGATTGCTGGAAAATAGCAGGTATATAGAAGCGTACTTTAGTTGTTGTTTTTTTTAAGTAACTCGGTAGTTTTGATTTTCGTTGCAAAGAGTTTTAAATGCCCTCTGGGTATTTGACGAATTCGCTGAAATAAAATTCCTTTATGTAACAGTATCATTTGAAACCAGGCACCTTACTCTGGGAGCAAAACAGAAAACAAACTGTAAAAACAATTTTTGTCACGAAACTATTCCCTTGTACTTTTAAAGACCTCATATCTATTTCTTTCTACCTTCAATAACCTCGTAATTGGCGTGGGTACCATAGTCGTGTTGTTCTAAATGTTGCATTTTTTAACGGAGCTCTCTGTTCTTTTCATTGACAGATGGTGCCACGAAGGGCCTGAGGCTAGCCAGCATTAATGTTAAAAACTGTCGAAGATATGATTAGTTGTTCAGTAGGATAATGGTAAGGTTCATCAACTTGCACGAAAAGGTCGCTGATTCGATTCAAAAGAACAACGATCTTTTTGCTGGAAAGTATACCCCACAAAAACCGAAACGATGGTGATAAGCAGAAATACTCCAATCCCAACATGCAATATCAAAATCAATTATACCACCCTCAAGCAAGTACAACATTTTAGATATTTGGGGACCATTATATCATCAGATGGTAGATGTCACACCGAAATTAAAAGCCGCATTTGCCAAGCAAAAGCAACCTTCCACAAGATGAAACAGATACTAACAAACATCAATCTGTCACTGGAAATGAGGAAAAGAGTAATGAAAAGCTACATCGAGCCAATCCTATTATACGGGTGCGAAGCATGGACAATCAATAAACAGCTGAAAAAAACAATTGTTGCGGCAGAGTTGTGGTTCATGAGACGCATGCTACGTATCCCATGGACAGCTAGAAAAACAAATGAAGAAGTCCTGGTTGAAGCAAATTATAGAAAACAACTTATCACGAATATAAGAAAACGACAGGCAAATTTGTTCGAACACACAATGCGGAAAGAAGCATTAGAGAACATTGTAACAACAGGAAAGTTTGATGGAAAGAGAGGTAGAGGCAGACAGAGGGAAAAGATACTGGACAAGATGACAACATGGCTGGGAGCAGCAAGAACAACAGACACCATTGCTGCTTCGAAAGACAGATGGAAGTGGAGGTCCATGATCGCCCACGCCAGTCGGCAAGGCACCGGATGATGATGATGATACCCCACAGCTTCAGTTCAGTTTGGCCTCCACTTGTAGGGTCGAAACATTTAGTCTTTTATTATTTTGTTTAGTGCAATCTACAAACGACATATTTTGTGACTATCGTCTTTTTTCCCCTTTGCTCTTTTTTTTTTCTTTCTTTTTTTTTTTGGTAAGTGTCTTACGGCGTTCACAACCACATAAGGTCATATGAGCGCGCGGGACACATTAATCTTTTACAGTTGGTAGGACATTTTGAATTTTGCTTGGTTGGCGGCCGAAGCCTAGTCTTATCGATTTTAGACCAGCAAGGGATCTTTAACGTACCCAACTTGCACACCGGCCCTCCGAGATTTGTGAAGAGTGCAGACAAAATTAGTTACTTCTCAGATTTGAGACATAATATGGAAATAGATACTTCACGCTTATAGGTGAATTTTTACAAATTTGAAAGGATGAAATAATAAAAGGCTTATTATACTTAAAGATATGGCATCAATAGTAAATATACAAATTTGACCGTAGGGTCGATTTTTGGCGAATATAATCCATTTGTGAATTGCAAGAAGTAGACCATTTTGTCAGCACGCCTCACATGTTTCGCCCTTGTCCGAGAAGGCTAGGTGTAGATCTTTCCTACAGAAGATCAGGGGTGTTGTTGAAAGACAGAAGTAAGAAGGAGCCAAGGAGTAGAAGTAGAAAGGCTGTAGAAAGAGTCAGGAGCCCAGAGGACAGAGCAAAGGAGGTGAGGGGGTGGGGGCACAAAAAGGAGACAAAAGCAGAACATTGCTGGAGAGCAGGAAAGGAGGTGAAAGGAGACAATTTTAGAGAAGAAAATTGTTCGTTCGCTACCCGGATTGGAACCCGAGACCTTTCAATGACAGACCAACACATCAATCTCTAGGCTACGAGAGCCCCCCTGTGCTCTTCATATATATATATATATATATATATATATATATATATATATATATTATATATATATATCATGAATCTCTGTACTCAGAGAGAGAGTGATCGAGACCTTGAGAGAGAGAGAGAGAGAGAGAGATAGAGAGAGAGAGAGAGAGAGAGAGAGAGGGAGAGGGTGCAGAGAAACAGAGATAGATAGACAGAGAAACAGAGACAGTCGAGACAGAGAGACAGAGTGTAACAGACGTACAAGGAAAGAGAGGCAGAGGCAAGGATAGACATTTTAGTAATGACCCTCATCATTGTTTACCTACACTCTTCGCTTGAAAGGATATATACATTTAGTGTAAGTCACTAAGAGATGAGATTCTGTAGGGGGGGAAAAAAAAAAAACCCCTAAAAAAGCAGCACACAAAAGTTGAGGAAAAAAACAACAACGACTTGATTCAAGAGTGGACGTCGATTGCTTTTAGACAAATAATAGCGACAGAAGCCTGGTTAAACCTGAGAAATGGTACTTGACATTTTGTGCTATATAATAAGGGCAACATCTGTTATAGAGTATAACATTTTCTACCCTCATTTTCCTCTCCTAATAATAATAATGATGATAATAATAATAATAATAATAATAATATGATAATAATAATAATAATAAAAATAATAATATTAATAATAATAATAATAATAATAATAATAATAATAATAATAATAATAATAATAATAATAATAATAATAATAATAATATGGCATTTATATAGCTCCCAACTTCTATTAAAAGAACATAGGTTCTGCGCGCTCTTACGTGCAATGTAAGTTGCCCATAGTTTTGGTGCATGACCCTTGCATTCACATAATCCGTTGACCAATCGTGGAATTTCCATTTATAGCTGGGTTAAGTGGAGATATAAAAGGCAGAAATGAAAAGCAGGGTTCGTTGGGCAGATAGAATATTAAGAAAAGACATTGTAACGATGGTGGTTATTCGGTGCTCTGGTGTGGTCACTTCTTTCTTTTCTATCGAACACCTGTCGTCTCCATTTCTTCCCTTTTTTGCATTAATTTATGTTTTTTTCTTTGTGTTTGTCTGTGTGTTTGCTTGTGTATGTGTATGTATGTGTGCGCGCGCGCGCGTGTGTGTGTGTGTGTGTGTGTGTGTGTGTGAGTGTGTGTGTGTGCTTGCGCGCCCGCACGTCATTATCACCAGCCCCTGCACGACCTAATTGTGTTACAGGTGTCTTAAAACATTTAAATACAATGTAAACAAACTGGAAACACAATGAAAAACTTCTGCCATAAACTAAGACAGAAAAAATATTCAGTACACCAAGAAAAGGTTGTTCAACACGGCTAGGACAGGCACTTTCTTGACGGTCAGACTAAGCTACATGAAAAGAACAGGAATCTGTTGTTCTGTCCATCACGGCTGTCATAAATATATCTCTAGAGGATACAACCTAAGCAGTTTTTTTTTTCATGTGTCCCGACGTGGTGAAATCAGTCGATAGTCAGGTTATTTTGTTGGGTTGGTTGTTGGGGTTTTTTTTAGGTGAGGGGTGGATTATGGTAGACCTTGATAAAGCCCACATAGGACGCTCACTGTTAAAAACAATCAGGAAACGACAAATGCAGTGACACCAGTATAGACATAAGGGTCTTGAATAGGGCTGTACCCCGGTAGCAAACCCGCTCGTGCTCGCAAGCCCCTAGTTCAAGTCACAAGCCTCAAATCACTAGGTCAAATCATCAAATCAAATCACCAGCACGATAAGTTGAGTCTAGCGCAAACTGTAACCTCCTTGGTCTAGTCTAAACTTCAAGTTCACAGCAACTAGCAATCCGCGAAGCCACTCGAGTCAGGCCCCCTTTCTCGGATGCTCTTAAAAAGCTACATTTCCCTGATCTTTCCCTGTTACCCATGTGTTTATGTTCCCTAAGTAGGTTGCTCTGGGCCTTCCCCTTCTGCGTTTGCCTTCAATTTTGCCAGTGAGAGCTAGATGTTCAAGACTAGGGCTGGATTCTGCTTGGTTAATCGAAGGCTTGCAAAGCAGCGGACGCTTGCACTAGAGGCTTGCGAGCAGACTTGTGATTTGATTTGCCTCCCGCTTGCTACCGGAGGGAACTTCCTGTGAGTTGTGACTCGCAGACAGTCCTGCTGTACTGTGTCGTGACGTCGCGAACTCTCGTGTCTGTGGGCTCAGTACTGGCAAAATTGAAGGCAAACGCGGCAGGGGTAGGCCCAGAGCAACATACTTAGGGAACATAAACACAAGGGTAACAGGGAAAGATCAAGGAAACGTAGCTTTTTAAGAGCATCCGAGCAAAGGAATGAATGGAGAACCATGATCGCCGATGTCTGTCGCAGATGTCTGTCGCACTGGATGATGATGATGATGATGATGATGATGATGATGATGATGATGATGATGATGATGGTGGTGGTGGTGGTGGTATAATCTTGATGCTTGCTCATTTATCTTGATTTTCATTCATAATAAATATGGACCTATCTTGATTAAATGTCGAAATACTTGCGATTTAAATGAGTTGGAATTTTTTGGTGTCAGAGGTAAAATTTTGTGAGAAAACAGTTGCCAAAGTTTACTGATTTCTACAGTTTTAATGTTCCTGGGCACTGCATTTAAAAAAAAATTTTTTTTTTTTTTTTTTGGGGGGGGGGGATGTTGTGCTTTTGATCAATATATATAAGGTAAAATCTGCAAAGAAATGTGTTGTTGTTGTTTTGTTTTTTTAATAGGCATATAAAGTGTTGAGCAAAAATAAGAAAGACGATAAAAACGTATCAACAGATGGGGAAAAATGTCGGTACAACATATTGGTTTTCTATATTTTGACGAGCGACTGATTTCACCACGACACAGCACAACTAATGTTGGTGTTGGACAAAATAAATGGAGCAAGCCAAACTGTTGTTGCTCAAAACCGAACAAAAGGAGAAGAGTAAAATGATAATTGTGACAACTGCCATACATCTTCCTGACCTGCTCCTTTCAGCAAACCCTCGTTGACATTTTGATTAAAATCCTGGGGCGTGGAAATAACTCACTAAGTCAGCGTTGTCAGAGAAAATCGAAACAAAAGGACGATGAAAACACCAACGGTCTGTCGGTGTCGTGGGGCGCAGAGGCTGATTGCGCACCTGGTGACCCTAGATGGAGCAGGTCAAGATACAATGTATACACAGTAAATAAATGTGTCAGTGCCAATCGAAACAAGACACAAGTCGGAAATTTCACAAACTGACTTAATGATATTATTGGTGTAGTAAATAAAAGCTTTCAATTTTTCCACAAAATTCTAACTTCAGAAATTACGTAAATCAGACAATATTGATGAACACGTTATTAGGGAGACTTTGCCACTGCAAGGTTTTTTAATAAATAAAAAAAAGCTCAAACTTTGAGCAATATGTTACAATAAAATATATCTATCAGAAAAAGATGAAAATAAAATCCTTTAGATAGCTGAGTAAAATTGTTTATTTTATACATGAAATAGAATTTAAAACATCAAACTTTGGAGAGATAAGAATAATAAAAAGTTTTATCAATTTTTTTAAAGAATCCTTTCGGGCCTCGTGACTCGGAAAATACCAGAGCGACTTATGCCTTATTATGATTGGCGTCTACACATTTATATCAATAGCGGGTCAATCACATTTAATTTTATTTATCATCCATTAAGTCATGTCCGTCCTGACACAGATTCTAGCAGTTTACTTCTTTGCTTGTGTGATTGCCTGTCAGTGTGTTTAGTTGGTTGGGTATTTAGTTGGTTAGCTGGTTATTAGTCTGTATCTTTGTTTGGTTTATTGGTTATGTTGAGTTATACTTAGTTTAGTAAGTTTACTTTTGTGACACTTAGAATTAGATAAGGACATTTAAGTTTTGAAAAATGGATGTGTTACTAAAGAGAAATTAACACAAAAAAGAATGAGGAGAGGTAAGGACGATAGATGGTTGATAGGAAAGGAAGAAGCAAACCACACAAGAGCACCGTTCAACCACCCATATCGTTGGGCTTTTGTTGATGGTTTTAAAAATATATAATATTAGTTCATTGTTGCCGTTCAATCATCTGCCAGAAGGCTGTGGTATTTAAACATGATCTTTGCCACAAAATATCTAAACATGCATCCAGCACAATGCCGAGTCATGAGTGCTCTCCCTTTACAACAAATAAGAACAGCGTCACAGGGGTATTAAAATTAATTAGCAAGCCAATCATGTAGATGATATTGACGTCTGTGGTGCATTGGCTTTTGCTGTGCATTCTCAAACATGAGCCCTGAATTTGATTCCTTTTTTGGAATGAATTTGTGTTGACTTTTTCAGCCTTTTTGCTAGATTTCGTCTTATATTCAGCCCGCATTTACCCTGACCGGCAAGGTTGAAGCCCACCATCAGAATAATCTAAATTGTGTCAATGAGGCGTTAACGGCGTACTTTAAAAAAGTAGATCTCTAATTTTGTTGCAGCTCTTGACTTTTCTTTTTTCTCTGGGTCTTCCTTCTACCCGTTCTCCTTTCTTCCTCCCCATCCTTCACTTTAACCTCCTACTCTTTCTTCATCCTTTACTTCCACTTCCTCCTCTTCTTTCTTTCCTCCTCCTTCTCTTCCTCTTTCCTTTCTCCCATTTCCTCTTCAAGTCGTCTCCTTCTCCTTCTTTCTCCTTCTTCTTCTTCTTCTTCTTCTTCTTCTTCTTCTTCTTCTTCTTCTTCTTCTTTCACTTCCAACCGTATATTTCTCTATCTGTGGTCCTAGCTCGTGCATGATTTGATTAGAGAGAAAGTCTACACATTGTTGGTTCATAATGTGTAATAAGCCACCACCACCACCCACCTCTCTACCTAGCCCCAAACCGGCGAAATGCAAGAACACGTTTCGGTTCGACTAAATTAATTAAAATCCCAAAACGATATCAAACGCCTTTGCCATTTAATCAAAATAATAGTCCCAGCTTACAAAAAAAGAGCTGATCGTGTTTCACTGTCATCGGAACGTTTCTTTTTAAAATGCAAGAATGAAAAGTAAGAAGAACAATTTCTACAGATTAAAAATATACTTACGTCCTTCTAAAACACAGCGCACGATGCACTCTTACTCTGATATGAAGATGTCGAGAGATCAGATTAACCCCACCACAACTTACTCAAACTTATAAACTCGCTCAAAAAAATCAAGGAACAAAAGTGCAAAGAAATGTAAGTGAAAAACAGTTTAATCGAATTCATTTCTTTTTTCAAAAATATGCTTTTGACTATCCAGATTACGTGTGTACAATTTCAGATTTTAACAACATCAAGAATTTCATGCAAAATGAGTTTTAATCCCATCGGTCGAATTTCAAAAGTCTGAACAGCCATAGTTCTTCTTGAACATTGTCAATAGTGGATGTAGCCACCCCGTTTCACCAAACACTCGGTACAGCGCGACGCATAGACAGGATATGCCTTCGTAGAACTTCCTGTGGTAGGTCCTGCCACTCCTGGACGAGGTAGCCCATGAGTTGTTGAAGGTTTTGTGTAGGAGGGTGGTTGTCCTTTATCCTCCTATCAATGTGATTCTAATATGTTCTCTTTTTGGTTTCAATCCGGACTACAAGCAGGCCAGACCATGCAGGTGACACCTCGCTGCTGCAGGAAAGGCCCTACGACGTGGTGTTGTCGTCCTGCAGAACAGCCTGGGGTCTAAGCTGCTGCAGGAGAGGAACAGCGAGGGGACTCAGGATTTCGTCCCTGTACCTTGCTGCGGTCAAATTGTCCTGTATATGGTACAGGGATATGGTGATCTGAGAAGCCTCCCCACATCGTAACGGACCCTCCACCGTAAGGCGCCACCTGCTGGATGCAGTCAGGATGGAACTGTTCTCCTCGGTGCCTCCAAACGTGGACTCGCTTGTCTGGGTGCAGCAGGTTGAATCTGGATAGGTCCGAGAATACTACCTGGTCCCACTGACGTGGTGTCCACTTTGAATAGCGAGCAGACCACGCCCGGCCTGCAATTTTGTGGGGCGGCGTGTGCCGTGAGCGCCTGGCAGGGACACGAGACGCGAACCTAGCTCTACGGAGACGGTTCCTCACCATATCTTCGCTCATATGGACATTAGCTGTCACCCGTAGTTGGCCCTGATACGGTTTGCAATGTGGTTCATGACGTCTTCGGCCTTTCTGACGATGAACCGATCGGACCTGTCGTTGGTCGACGGGACTGCCCTGGTCGAGTCCTGTCCTGGACCCTTCCGGTCGCTCGTCATTGTTCTCACATTCTCCATATGATTGATGGGGACACCCCAAGTCTACGAGCAACGACTCAGAACGTGGAGCCATCTTGGAGCCAGACAAAGACTCGTCTTCTGTCGACATCAGGTAGCGAACATCGTTGGACCATCGTGCTGTAATGAAACACAGCTGAAAAAACGCTGGCTTAAAAAGGGTTGTAAGTGGGCGATATTCACCGCTAAGACCGTGCCAAGCTCGGTTTTGACCACCAGTCCCTATGTCAACGTTGCTGAGGCAGAGAAATTTAGTCCATTGTTCATGCTTTTCGGCTGTGTTTCAGCATGCCCTGGGCCGTCACTGTGCAGCTCGTGCTGGCGAATTTGAGGTAGAAGTAAACTGTTTCCAGTGCGTGTGCCAAGTTTGGTTGACTGAGCTTAAAGGGTTTCCGAGACATTTAAGTTTAAATGTGACATGCAAAAACACAAGTTGTTCCTTGACTTTTTGTTCGAATTTATTTAGTTATTGTAAGTGTTTTACGGTGCTTTCAACTGCATAAGGTCATATGGGCGCGCGTTACTTAAACTGTCTTAGTTTTACTTTATCATGGATTTTGCTTGATCTCGCCCAACTAGATCTGGGGGTTTTTTTTATTTCGTGTGTAGATGATTTTTTTAATACTTGGTTGTTCAATCGATTGATTTCCTACAGTTGCTCCAGACGTACTGTTGTAAGTTAAGCGCTAGTATCAACACCTTTGTCTTTCTTGAAATTAATCTAATCTGTGTTTGACTTGATCCCTTCATGTCTTAACTAAGTTGGGATGCAGAAACGAAAAAAGAGACAATAAAAACTATTTTACTTGTCCCTTGAGGTTAGGGTGAAACATATACAAACATAATCCACTGAACATTACAATATGTGGCATAATTCCGAATATATTATGTTTGCTTGATTGTTTGAAAATAAGTTTTGAGTACTTCTTTTGATAAACTTCGGGTCCCATCAGGGCAGAGGCCACCGACGATATCTCTCTACACATCCCAAATCCCGGCCAGTTTCTTCAGCTGTCACAACCTCCGTGTATTCCTTCCTATCTCCCGGCGCCATGACAATATTCTTTAGTCGGCCTCGTTTTCTTTTCCCTTGCGTACGGATTACAGCTTAGGGCTTTGAGTGGACCATATGCAAACACAATCCATTGAACATTACAATATGTGACATAATTCAGAATGCATTTTGTCTGCTTCATTATATGAACATATTTACTTACTTCTTTATATATATATACATCTATAATATGTGTATAATATATATACATATGTGTATATATATCTATCTATCTATCTATCTATCTATCTATCTATCTATCTATCTATCTATCTATCTATCTATCTATCTATCTATCTATATATATGTTAATACGTTTGTTCTGTTCCACTTGACACAGATTTACACACTAGTGATGCAGGCTGATAATTATCAGACCAACCCGGAGCAGAGGTACGGACAAAGACTTCTTCAAGTGTCAGCTCTGGTGCTGATTCTGGCTATCATGGAGCCTCAATCCTTCACTTTTGGCAGTCCTTTTGATCAGCTTTGGTTTTTAATAGTACTAGTGGGTTGTCATTCATTTTGCAATATAGTTTTTTCAGTCCTTCTGTGTGTGTGTGTGTGTGTGTGTGTGTGTGTGTGTGTGTGTGTCTGTCTGTCTGTCTCTCTGTGTGTGTGTGTGTGTGTGTGTGTGTGTGTGTGTGTGTGTGTGTGTGTGTGGTATTCTCTGTTACAGTTTCAAAAGTTTAATCCGTTTATTAAACTAATGGGAAAACAACCACCTCGTGTACCGCGCTCTCATATGACGTTCAGTAATAACCAGCGACGCAAAACTTATCATACTAAAAAAAAGTGGCGTCGGTAGCCTAGTGGGTGTGTGTGTGTGTGTGATTGTGAGTGTGAGAGTGTATGTATGCGTGTGTGTACCTGTGTGTGTGTGTCTGTGTGAATGTGAGTGTGTGTGTGTGTGTGTGTGTGTGTGTGTGTGTGTGTGTGTGCGCACGCGCACGCGCGCGTGGGAGCGAGAGAGAGAGGAAGGGAGGGAGGGAGAGAGAAAGAGAAGGTGGAGGGGGGAGAGAGAGAGAGAGAGAGAGAGAGAGAGAGAGAGAGAGAGAGAGAGAGAGAGAGAGAGGCAGACAGACAAACAGACAGACAGACAGAGACAGATAGAGATAGTAATAGCGTTTCTGGTAATAATATTATGTAATAGTAAAACTTAATCTTCTTTATGGATAAAGCTATAATGTTCCCAACTCCGAATGTGCAGGGATATGCCTGGCACCCAGATGACCATGTATGTATTTCATGGGTAAAAATATTAGAATCCTTTCTAATACTTTGAAATAGATCTTCAGGTTGTCTGCTTCCGCCTGGTTGCCTCAGAAAAATGATATGTCCAGCACTCATATCTGTGTTTTTTCTGTTGAGTTGCCCGTAAGTCTCGCATACCTTTCAACATGAAGGATCCCTTCACAGCAAACCATTAACATTATTCTTTATTTCAAACGTATCGTCCAGCCTTTCGAATTCTATTTCATCAACACTATCCACAGTTTAGGTTAGACACAACAAATTATATTTTATGACAGTGTCCTTTACAGGCGTCTCCTGTGTCATAAAATGTGGGGGTTCGGGTCTTTTATTTTGTTTTATTTGCTTGTTGTTTATTTTGGTAACTTTGCAGACAGCGTAACGAAGATTGGAGGTGTGAAGGAACAGTTACAAAGTCTAAAGAAGGAGGTGAGTTAGGACGTTAGATTTTTTATAAGGCGATATAAGTTTTGTTTTCAAAGCCCTGATGGAAATTTGGGAGGCAGGCTTTGACTCTACCTGCCAGGGCCAACCCGGGTTGAAAAGGATACAAAATCCCGTTAGAAAGACCGAGATACTCGTGAGAAATCCTTCCAAACCGAAAATTGAACTCAGGTCTGCTGAGTATAACGGCGAAGCGTCTAACCGCTACACAATAGAAGCCGATAAGCTGCCCGTAGCTACCCGGGATTCAATGCCCTAGAAAGCTTTTAGAACAAATAAGTTTCAGCTCTCGTTTCTCAGATACATTCTTTGTTGCTTGATCCCGTAAGTTTCTAATGTCTCGAATGCAACACCGCCCTGTTTTATTCACACAGCCACAGATGTCAAGGGGCTGGGGAGATACCCTTGATGAAATTGCTAGCTGTATCTTTGTCTCAGGAAAATTAAATGAGTTATCAGTCAATGTAAACAAGAAGCAGATGGAACAAAATGAAAATGTACAGGAGGATAAAAAAAAGTAAACAAAACTGTACAATTTTTTTGTTAATATTTTCCTCCACACTGAAGTTTTGCATTTCAAATTTGTACACAACATTTCGAAGTCAAAAGGAATTTGTTTTATATTCTTTTAAGATAAATCCACAGAATAGTTTTTCTCTAATAAGCGCGTAAAAAAGAACCCATTTTCAGCTATGTCCCAATTTGTGTAACATGACGTACTAGTTAACATTAGGCCTACCACTAAAAACCCAAACAATAGCGCCATATTGCAAACTACAGTAGTCTAACAGGCCAACAAAAGTTTACGGTTAGTTTTTCTCAAGTTTCCTTTGCCTACTGAGATTATGTTAAGATAAGTAAAGAGCAGAGCGCCTTTGGTATTGAACAGTTCCTCACCGCCAACTCATTTCGTAAATTGCGCACAAGGTACGGAAATAATGATAAAGTGCCCTTAAAGCCTTTTTTATGTCAAGGATGAAAATGGTCAATCACTTAAGACAAAACGACCACTCCAGGTCAAACGCACACTGTTCACATCCATTTAAGCGACACCAGGGTGCAGATTTCAGTAGACGAGCCACATGAGATGTCTGTCCGTAGACGATGTCTGCAGCAATGACTTTCCTACATCTCAGTGGTCCGCATACTCAAGGCAGATCTTCATCTACGATTATTCCTTGATCGTCTTGAAAAGCGTGATCATTTTCTCAATGACATTTGGTGTCTATTTGGGCAATCTCACCCCCCCCAAATGATAATAAGATCATATTATTTTATTTGTTCAAAACGGAAGGGACGAGCGATGTGGAAAAAGGATGATGGGAAGCAAGGACCGGGAAACGAAACAAAAGACGGAAAGGGGAGTAATTCAAGTAAGATCCGCGAAAGGTGTTGGCAGCACAAGGCATGACCGTGTGTGCTAGGTCATGTTTTCACGGGCGAACTGGAGAAGCAACGTCAGCCTGTCTGTGTGAGCAGAGAAAAGCTGATCAAGCGATAACACCATCTACTTGTTTGCCGACCGATGGGTGCCAGAGTCTGATTGGATACATTGTTTCCAGCTAGTGTTGCACGGTTTGTGAAAAAAAAATGTCGAACAGTGAGGAGAGGGGGGGGGCGCAGGAGTGAAGGAAAAAGATAAACAGCGAGTAATGACAAAATCCATGTGGCCCAGAAATGACTTACTGGGTCAGTGAGACATTGGAGTGAGAGAAAGTTGAGTGTTGATAATGTCGTCATGAGGGAAAGGAGGAGGGAGGGGGAGGGGGAGGGGGAAGGCGAGAGAGAGAGAGAGACTGTGAGAGCGTGAGAGAGAGTGACAGTACGAGAGTGAGAGAAAGATTGAGAGAGAGAGGGGGGGGGAGGAAGAAATGAGAGTAGAGGAAAGGGCGTCATGTTGATAAAACAGGAATCTCTATTCTCACGTGTGTGTTGACAGTATGGTTATGAGGGAAAGGCGGGGGAGAGGGGAAGGAGAGAGAGAGAGAGAGAGAGAGAGAGAGAGAGAGAGAGAGAAAGAGTGAGGGAGAGAGAGTAGGGGGAGAGACAAATAGAGTGGGATGAGAGTAGAGAGAGAGGGAGGAGCGTGGGAGGAAGGGGATGTTGTTTATTTTCATTTTCAAATCCCTTTA